>NW_028164896.1:532469-643364 GCF_964263955.1 Coregonus lavaretus
TATAATGTGATTTTCTGGATTTTTGTTTTTTCGATTCCGTCTCTCACAGTTGAAGTGTACCTATGATAAAAATGACAGACCTCTACATGCTTTGTAAGTAGGAAAACCTGCAAAATCGGCAGTGTATCAAATACAGTACAACTTCACCGAATCAAAGGGACAATGGACGGGGCCATGTACCATCAAATCTTGGGTGAGAACCTCCTTCCCTCAGCCAGGGCATTGAAAATGGGTTGTGGATGGGTATTCCGGCATGACAATGACCCAAAACACACGGCCAAGGCAACAAAGGAGTGGCTCAAGAAGAAGCACATTAAGGTCCTGGAGTGGCCTAGCCAGTCTCCAGACCTTAATCCCATAGAAAATCTGTGGAGGGAGCTGAAGGTTCGAGTTGCCAAACGTCAGCCTCGAAACCTTAATGACTTGGAGAAGATTTACAAAGAGGAGTGGGACAAAATCCCTCCTGAGATGTGTGCAAACCTGGTGGCCAACTACAAGAAACGTCTGACCTCTGTGATTGCCAACAAGAGTTTTGCCACCAAGTACTAAGTCATGTTTTGCAGAGGGGTCAAATACTTATTTCCCTCATTAAAATGCAAATCAATTCATAACATTTTTTACATGCGTTTTTCTGGATTTTGTTGTTGTTATTCTGTCTCTCACTGTTCAAATAAACCTACCATTAAAATTATAGACTGATCATGTCTTTGTCAGTGGGCAAACGTACAAAATCAGCAGGGGATCAAATACTTTTTTCACTCATTGTACATACATATCTACATACACACATATATATATACACACACACACACACACACACTAACATTGCGGCTGTTCTGAGGGCAAAAGCGGGGGGGGGGGGGGGGCTCAATATTAGGAAGGTGTTCTTAATGTTTTGAATACTCAGTGTATATACTGTATGGAGAAAGAGAGAGAGGTGGAGAGAGAGAGTGGTTGATGGTTCTGTCTCTCTCGCTCTGAGTGCTTCAGGTCATCTGCAGGTCCTCACCATTTTTGATGCAATATTAATCTTCCCCTGACGCACGCTTCCCTCTCTCTCGCTGTTGTGACCTCTTTCCCTCCCCCTCTCTCCCTCTCCTATCCTCAGCTCAGTCAAATGCAGTCTGTCTTTCTCTCTCACTCTCTCACTCCATCGCTCGCTCGCTCTAAAACTCAAACTTTTCTCCTCCCTTCTCTCCTTCCTTCTCATAAATAATATATTTCTCTGACTCCATCTCCATCTCTCTCTCTCTCTATCACTTCTCTACCCTCTCCCCTAATAAAAAACTACAATTTATTTGACGCACGCTTCCATCCTCTGACTCTCTCTATTTCCCTCCACCTCCCTCTTTTCTTTCCATCTCTCCCTTTCTCAGCCCAGTCAAATACATTAGACCATACAACATTACTGATATAACCGCTCTGTGTGCTGGCCATGCCTTAACCCCTTCTCAGAACCCAATCGCTAATCTCAATTCCCTCTGCATTACTACTGTATAATCTTTCATCTCTAATCTGACAGTGAGTTGATAGTCCTTTGACTGCTGCTGGTCTTATAGGGCTGGCAAACCTGTCATATCCGGGACAAGTGTGTGTGTGTGTGTGTGTGTGTGTGTGTGTGTGTGTGTGTGTGTGTGTGTGTGTGTGTGTGTGTACAGATGCAGGATCTTAATTTGATAACCCCGTTGCAGGAGAACTTAAAACCTGTGGCGTATTTGAGGTTAGAAAGTACAATATGTACGAATTGTTCATTCAAATATCTCTAAATGGCCATAATAAAGTGGAAAGGATCACAGAATAAAACGCTTTGAAGATGATAACTTTAGACCCCAGTGTTGCCTCCCTGGCCTCCGCTGGAATTACAGAGGTCTGGTATGATTTGCTTGTAATTTGCTAAATAGTTTTCATTGCTAAAGTATGAACATTTTGGGTATTAGCTTGGGTTCACACGTGATATAATGTAATATATTGATATATTTATTTCATGTTTAAAAATGTCGGTTGGCATTTGTGCTTTAGTTTAATGTACTTTGTCAAAATGTACTTTTTTCCACCAACGACAGAAACGGCTGATAGGCTGTCCCATATCTTTATCTTTGGTTTACTGTGTTGTCAATTTCCATTATTGAACTAAGCATTTTCCTGTCATATTAGCTGTGTATTGTAGTGGATGTGAGGAGCTTGTTGCCAGCGCTAATGTTTACATGACTATACAACTCCACAGCAAAACATATTACCGTTTTTGGGGAAAGTGTGAACACTTTGAAATTCTACTGTAGAAATACATGATTTTTTTTTGTCACCGCTATCAAGTTCAACTCAGCTCCATGACTGTCAACGTGAGGCCATGTAATTCTGAGCAGGCACTCTGTCAGGCAACCATGTCTCAGGGATGGGCCCTTTTTGAAGGCCCTCGGATCAATTTCAAATTCACCTTTTTTTCTTTTTTTTTTTTGGGGGGGGTCTAAGATAGTAGAATAAACAAGGTGCAATTTTCGAAATCAGCATCAGCTGTTTCTTGTTATGTCAGTCACTGATAGTGAGTCAATTAGTTAGTTTAGCGGCCAGCTAACGAAACTTGTTATCATGTGCGAATTATTGGTCAGGAGGCCCCCATTGATTTTGTTAGTCAGTCTCACTCAGATATCATATTAAAAACTGCAAACATATCTCTCCCACCCTAAGACGAAATGTGTAGAATTGCAGGAAATTAGCTGTAAAACAGCAAATGTTCCTCTCCGCGCCAAAATGAATAGAATGGCATGAAATGAGTTACAAAATTGCTAAATGTTTTCGCCGCCCCCCCCATGGCAAAATGTGTAGAATTGCAGCAAATTTGCTTTAAAACCGCAACATTTTTCTCTACACCGCATGGAATTGCACGAAATTAACACTAAAACATATTTATAGTTGAAGTCGGAAGTTTACATACACGTAGGTTGGAGTCATTAAAACTTGTTTTTCAACCACTCCACAAATTTCTTGTTAACAAACTATAGTTTTGGCAAGTCGGTTAGGACATCTATTTTGTGCATGACACAAGTAATTTTTCCAACAATTGCTAACAGACAGATTATTTCACTTATAATCCACTGTATCACAATTCCAGTGGGTCAGAAGTTTACATATACTAAGTTGACTGTGCCTTTAAACAGCTTGGACAATTCCAGAAAATTATGTCATGGCTTTAGAAGCTTCTAATAAGCTAATTTACATCATTTGAGTCAATTGGAGGTGTACCTGTGGATGTATTTCAAGGCCTACCTTCAAACTCAGTGCCTCTTTGCTTGACATCATGGAAAATCAAAAGAAATCAGCCAAGACCTCAGAAAAGAAATGGTAGACCTCCACAAGTCTGGTTCATCCCTGGGAGCAATTTCCAAACTCCTGAAGGTGCCACGTTCATCTGTACAAACAATAGTACGCAAGTATAAACACCATGGGACCACGCAGCCGTCATACCGCTCAGGAAGGAGACGTGTTCTGTCTCCTAGAGATGAACGTACTTTGGTGCAAAAAGTGCAAATCAATCCCAGAACAACAACAAAGGACCTTGTGAAGATGCTGGAGGAAACAGGTACAAAAATATCTATATCCACAGTAAAACGAGTCCTATATCGACATAACCTGAAAGGCCGCTCAGCAAGGAAGAAGCCACTGCTCCAAAACCGCCATAAAAAAGCCAGACTACGGTTTGCAACTGCACATGGGGACAAAGATCGTACTTTTTGGAGAAATGTCCTCTGGTCTGATGAAACAAAAATAGAACTGTTTGGCCATAATGACCATCGTTATGTTTGGAGGAAAAAGGGGGTCTTGCAAGCTGAAGAAAACCATCCCAACTGTGAAGCATGGGGGTGGCAGCATCATGATGTGGGGGTGCTTTGCTGCAGGAGGGACTGGTGCACTTCACAAAATAGATGGCATCATGAGGAAGGGAAATAATGTGGATATATTGAAGTAAAATCTCAAGACATCAGTCAGGAAGTTAAAGCTTGGTCGCAAATGGGTCTTCCAAATGGACAATGACCCCAAGCATACTTCCAAAGTTGTGGCAAAATGGCTTAAGGACAACAAAGTCAAGGTATTGAAGTGGCCATCACAAAGCCCTGACCTCAACCCTATAGAACATTTGTGGGCAGAGCTGAAAAAGCGTGTGCGAGCAAGGAGGCCTACAAACCTGACTCAGTTACACCAGCTCTGTCAGGAGGAATGGGCCAAAATTCACCCAACTTATTGTGAGAAGCTTGTGGAAGGCTACCCGAAACGTTTGACCCAAGTTAAACAATTTAAATGCAATGCTACCAAATACTAATTGAGTGTATGTAAACTTCTGACCCACTTGGAATGTGATGAAAGAAATAAAAGCTGAAATAAATAATTATCTCTACTATTATTCTGACATTTCACATTCTTAAAATAAAGTGGTGATCCTAACAGACCTAAAACAGGGAATTTTTACTAGGATTAAATGTCAGGAATTGTGAAAAACTGAGTTGAAATGTATTTGGCTACGGTGTATGTAAACTTCCGACTTCAACTGTACCTTTATTTAATCAAGGAGTCACCATTGAGACAAGTGTCTCTTTTTCAAGGGAGCCCTGCATATACAATTTCATAAAATACTATATAAAACAAATAAAATACAGCACAACACATATTGAACATTAATATGCACAATATACACAAAACACAGTCAACATAAATATACACAAAACACAGTCAACTACAACATTAATATACACAATATACACAAAACACAGTCAACTAAAACAATATCATCATTATAAAATTCCAAAGTCTGCTGCCTGAACTGCCCTAGGTAGACTTACACATCTACTGCCTGAACTGCCCTAGGTAGACTTACACATCTACTGCCTGAACTGCCCTAGGTAGACTAACACATCTACTGCCTGAACTGCCCTAGGGACACTAACACATCTACTGCCTGAACTGCCCTAGGTAGACTAACACATCTACTGCCTGAACTGCCCTAGGTAGACTTACACATCTACTGCCTGAACTGCCCTAGGTAGACTTACACATCTACTGCCTGAACTGCCCTAGGTAGACTTACACATCTACTGCCTGAACTGCCCTAGGTAGACTAACACATCTACTGCCTGAACTGCCCTAGGTAGACTAACACATCTACTGCCTGAACTGCCCTAGGTAGACTTACACATCTACTGCCTGAACTGCCCTAGGTAGACTAACACATCTACTGCCTGAACTGCCCTAGGTAGACTTACACATCTACTGCCTGAACTGCCCTAGGTAGACTAACACATCTACTGCCTGAACTGCCCTAGGTAGACTAACACATCTATTCATTCCAAACATGTGGAGCAAGAAGGTTGACTTACCAAAAGGAGTCTGCAGAATTAACTAACCCTGTGAATGGGTTTGATAACTTGTCATTTTAAATATGAACAGTGAAGTAAGGTAAGTCGGAAACTTGTGGAACAGGGCTTTGTAAACAAAAAAAGAGCATAATGATGTGATCTACTTCCACGAGGTCCAGCCAACCTTTTGGTAAAGAATACAGTGATTAATAAAACTGTTTCCTGTGATAAAAGGAAGTGCGCTATGAAAAACAGCGGCAGGGGTTTAAGTTGTAGAGGCAGCTGCACTTTGATAAATAGTATCAACATAATCAACAACAGGTAGAAAGGTTGACTGATGACTAACGAGTACAAGATCTGTTTCTGTAAAAATAAAAAATAAAATAAAATAAAAGCCCACTTTAAATCATAGTTTCTTAACAAGCTGAGTCGTATGTTTTTTAAAACGATAAATCATTGTCAATCCAATTACCAAGGTATTTGTATGCAGGGACTCGTTGGATTATAGAACCATCCGGTGATTGAAGATGTAATCCCATCGAGAGACAATCTTACAAGAACTTGAAAACAACATGTATTTAGTTTTGCTCGTATTAAGCACAACTTTTAAATCAGTAAGGGCTTCCTGCACAAATGCAAAATTGGACTGTAGCCTTGTCACAGCCAGGTCAGCAGCCGGGGCAATTGCGTAGATAATAGAATCATCCGCATATAGATTAAATGTACTTTTTTTTTTTTACAGATTGACCTATAGCATTTATATAAATAGTGAAAAGAACAGGTCTTAGTATCAACCCCTGCGGAACACCTTTATGTACTTCAAGAAATTCGGACTTAATCCCATCAATCACGATAGCCTGAGTTCTGTCACTAAGATAATCATGAAACCATGAACAGGCGTCAGAGCTCAGGCCTATCGAGGACAACTTGTTCAATAAAATAGCATGATCAACAGTATCAAAAGCTTTTGACATGTACACAAACAAGGCAACACAATTCACTTTAGTGTCTAAAGCTTTGACAATATCATTAACAAATAATGTAGTAGCTGTGATGGTGCTGTACTCTGGGCCTAAACCCAGATTGATTTATATTCAAAATACCATGCTCAGATAAAGAAAGACCGAAGTTGCTTAATTACAAAAATATTTGAGAATCTTGGATAGACATGGAAGCCTGGAAATGGGACGATAATTATCAAGATCACTACTATCCCTAGCCTTATGGAGTGGCAGAAACGTACGCAGTTTTCCATACTTTTGGAATAGTTCCTGAAACCAATGTTAGATTTAAGATATGGGTTACTGAGCCAGCAATGAGGGGGGGCAGCACACTTGAGCAGACCCGGCTCCAATTGGTCAGTGGATTTCTTGGTATCTATAGCAACTAAGGCATCAAGGACTTATTTTTCTAGAATTGCCGAAATGCTAAAACTTAACTTACATTTTTCCGAGTCAATCTGCAAAAATTCCCGAATCAGCATTCAGACTCTCAGAGATAGAAGGGTTAGGCCCCGTGTAGCTCAGTTGGTAGAGCATGGCGTTTGCAACACAAGGGTTGTGGGTTCGATTCCCACGGGGGGGCCAGTATGAAAAATGTATGCACTCACTAACTGTAAGTCGCTCTGGATAAGAGCCTCTGCTAAATGACTAAAATGTAAATGTAAAATGTTTGATGCTCTTTCAAAAAGATAGCCCGCTGAAATAAAATGAAGATTAAATGCATCAATGATGGCATTTTGCTCCATAATGGGGCCAGAGTCTGAATTAATTTGTTGGGGCAGAGAGGAGGATGTGCATCCCTTTAGAGATTTGACAGTTTTCCAGAATTTAGCTGGGTTCCCCATTACAATCTGAAAGAATGGTTACATAATAAATCAAACCAAATCAAATTTTATTGGCCACATGCGCCGAATACAACAGGTGCAGACATTACAGTGAAATGCTTACTTACAGCCCTTAACCAACAGTGCATTTATTTTTAATAAAAAAGTAAGATAAAACAACAACAAAAAAGTGTTGAGAAAAAAAGAGCAGAAGTAAAATAAAATAACAGTAGGGAGGCTATATACAGGGGGGTACCGGTGCAGAGTCAATGTGCGGGGGCACCGGCTAGTTGAGGTAGTTGAAGTAATATGTACATGTGGGTAGAGTTAAAGTGACTATGCATAAATAATTAACAGAGTAGCAGCAGCGTAAAAAGATCAGATTTAGCCTTCTTGATCAGTCTTACACATTGATTCCTCAGTTGCTTAAAATATTGCCAATCCGGGCCTAAGCCTGTGTTCCTGGCTTTGACCCAGGCACCATTTCTCTTATGAATGACTAAGGATAATTCAGGAATGAACCAGGCATTCGATCTACCTTTAACTCTCAGAAGGGGGCATGATTATCTACAATAGCATTGAAAACATTTACAAAAAAACCTTAACGCTAAATCAGGTTCAGGGACAGCTGAGATACAATCAAGGTCACTAAAATAAAGATCATGTAAAAAAAGCTTGTTCACTAAAGTTTCTCTTAATGATGACAAGGGTTAGATTTATGCAGTTTCACATCTCTGACAGACAACTGGTCACGAAAGTCCAGTGGGAAAACCCCACTAGCAACATATTTATCTGGAGTATTGGTCAAAATAAGATCAATCAGGGTAGATTTCGATGGATCTTTAGGATTCGGCCGTGTAGGCTCAGTTATCAGCTGAGACAGGTTTAGCTCAGAGCAAATATTGAGCAAATATTGTTCAGCGTACCCTGGCAAGACGGAGCTGCTCTTCCTCCCGGGGAAGGACTGCCCGTTCCATGATCTCGCCATCACGGTTGACAACTCCGCTGTGTCCTCCTCCCAGAGTGCGAAGAGCCTAGGCGTGACCCTGGACAACACCCTGTCGTTCTCCGCCAACATCAAGGCGGTGACCCGCTCCTGCAGGTTCATGCTCTACAACATTCGGAGAGTACGACCCTGCCTTACACAGGAAGCGGCACAGGTCCTAATCCAGGCACTTGTCATCTCCCGTCTGGACTACTGCAACTCGCTGTTGGCTGGCCTCCCTGCCTGTGCCATTAAACCCCTACAACTCATCCAGAATGCCGCAGCCCGTCTGGTGTTCAACCTTCCCAAGTTCTCTCACGTCACCCCCCTCCTCCGCACACTCCACTGGCTTCCAGTTGAAGCTCGCATCCGCTACAAGACCATGGTGCTTGCCTATGGAGCAGTGAGGGGAACGGCACCTCTGTACCTTCAGGCTCTGATCAGTCCCTACACCCAAACGAGGGCATTGCGCTCATCCACCTCTGGCCTGCTGGCTCCCCTTCCTCTGCGGAAGCATAGTTCCCGCTCAGCCCAGTCAAAACTGTTCGCTGCTCTGGCACCCCAATGGTGGAACAAGCTCCCTCACGACGCCAGGACAGCGGAGTCACTCACCACCTTCCGGAGACATTTGAAACCCCACCTCTTTAAGGAATACCTGGGATAGGATAAAGGAATCCCCCCCCCCCCCCCCCCCCAATTGTAAAGTGGTTATCCCACTGGCTATAGGGTGAACGCACCAATTTGTGAGTCGCTCTGGCTAAGAGCGTCTGCTAAATGACGTTAATGTGCCCTTGAGCAAGGCACTTAACCCTAATTGCTCCTGTAAGTCGCTCTGGATAAGAGCGTCTGCTAAATGACTAAAATGTAAATGTAATGTAAATGTATCTGATACTGGCGTCCTCCAATCAATTTAAAAATCGCCCATAAGTAATAGTTCAGATTTACCAGGGAGCAGAGGGAGTGTGATACACTACTAGTACAGTACTATATACAGTACTACATCCTACTGGTGTCAGCGAGCAACTGCGGCCCCTGATGATGAGTTCAGAGATGTTGTGGCCCCCACCCCCATCAAAGATGCCCATCCCTGGTAGAGTATGGGCCATGAGATAAAGTGTGTTCAAGTGCAGGCAATTACTCTCACTGCCACCGGCGTCGACAAAAGTCCAACACTACAAAGTGATTTTCCTCCTGTAGCAAACTGGCTCAAATTAAGATCCTATCTGTATGTGTGTGTGTGTGTGTATATATATATACAGTTGAAGTCGGAAGTTTACATACACCTTAGCCAAATACATTTCAACTCAGTTTTTCACAATTCCTGACATTTAATCCTAGTAAAAATTCACTGTCTTAGGTCAGTTAGGATCACCACTTTATTTTAAGAATGTGAAAAGTCAGAATAATAGTAGAGAGAATGATTTATTTCAGCTTTTATTTCTTTCATCACATTCCCAGTGGGTCAGAGGTTTACATACACTCAATTAGTATTTGATAGCATTGCCTTTCAATTGTTTAACTTGGGTCAAACGTTTCGGGTAGCATTCCACAAGCTTCCCACAATAAGTTGGGTGAATTTTGGCCCATTCCTCCTGACAGAGTTGATGTAACTGAGTCAGGTTTGTAGGCCTCCTTGCTCGTACACGCCTTTTCAGTTCTGCCCACAAATGTTCTATAGGATTGAGGTCAGGGCTTTGTGATGGCCACTCCAATACCTTGACTTTGTTGTCCTTAAGCCATTTTGCCACAACTTTGGAAGTATGCTTGGGGTCATTGTCCATTTGGAAGACCCATTTGCGACCAAGCTTTAACTTCCTGACTGATGTCTTGAGATTTTGCTTCAATATATCCACATTATTCCCCTTCCTCATGATGCCATCTATTTTGTGAAGTGCACCAGTCCCTCCTGCAGCAAAGCACCCCCACAGCATGATGCTGCCACCCCCGTGCTTCACGGTTGGGATGGTGTTCTTCGGCTTGCAAGTATCCACCTTTTTCCCCCAAACATAACGATGGTCATTATGGCCAAACAGTTCTATTTTTGTTTCATCAGACCAGAGGACATTTCTCCAAAAAGTACGATCTTTGTTCCCATGTGCAGTTGCAAACCGTAGTCTGGCTTTTTTATGGCGGTTTTGGAGCAGTGGCTTCTTCCTTGCTGAGTGGCCTTTCAGGTTATGTCGATATAGGACTCGTTTTACTGTGGATATAGATACTTTTGTACCTGTTTCCTCCAGCATCTTCACAAGGTCCTTTGCTGTTGTTCTGGGATTGATTTGCACTTTTCGCACCAAAGTACGTTCATCTCTAGGAGACAGAACACGTCTCCTTCCTGAGCGGTATGACGGCTGCGTGGTCCCATGGTGTTTATACTTGCATACTATTGTTTGTATAGATGAACGTGGTACCTTCAGGCATTTGCTCCCAAGGATGAACCAGACTTGTGGAGGTATACAATTGTTTTTCTGAGGTCTCTGCTGATTTCTTTTGATTTTCCCATGATGTCAAGCAAAGAGGCAATGAGTTTGAAGGTAGGCCTTGAAATACATCCACAGGTACACCTCCAATTGACTCAAATTATGTCATTTAGCCTATCAGAAGCTTCTAAAGCCATGACATCATTTTCTGGAATTTTCCAAGCTGTTTAAAGGCACAGTCAATTGTGATACAGTGAATTATAAGTGAAATAATCTGTCTGTAAACAATTGTTGGAAAAATTACTTGTGTCTTACACAAAGTAGATGTCCTAACCGACTTGCCAAAACAATAATTTGTTAACAATAAAACGAGTTTTAATGACTCCAACCTAAGTGTATGTAAACTTCTGACTTCAACTGTAAATATATATGTGTGTGTGTGTGTGTCTATGTGTGATACAGTCTTTGCTCCATATGACACAGAACAAGCCTGGCAACTCGCACAAAGACTGGGAGCCAAGGTTCCAGTTAGAAAGACTCTGGCCCAATCAGAGCAGAGCAGAAACACCACGAGGTTGAAAAATACATTATAGAGATGCAGATGAGTATGAGAGAGGAGAGCAGAGAAATAGGGAAGGAGGAAGGAAAGAGAAGGAGGAGGGAGAGAAAGGGGAAACGTGAGAAGATGTAGAATGAGAGAGAGAGAGGCTTATGACCTCAGTAAGGTGTGAAACAGTGGTGTGTTTTATCTGTTCTGAACAGAACACACATGCGAGCACTGAGGCAGAACTGCTGAGAACAGATTGCTCTCTCTCTCTCTCTCTCTCTCTCTCTCTCTCTCTCTCTCTGAGACACACGAGGCTCACATACAATAACAACTCCAGCGGTACCACTATGTTCCCTACGCCTACACCTCCCAGAAGACTTCACTCCCACTCACACAGGGTCATAGGTTAGAGGGAATTGAAGAGAGAGAGGAGGCTGAAAGACGAGATAGAGAGGGATGGTGGAGGGAGGGATGGTGGAGGGAGGAATGGTGGAGGGAGGGATGGTGGAGGGAGGAATGGTGGAGGGAGGGATGGTGGAGGGAGGGATGAGTGGAGAGAGGGGTGAGTGGAGGTAGGGATGGTGGAGGGAGGAATGGTGGAGAGAGGGAGAGTGGAGGGAGGGATGAGTGGAGGGAGGGATGGTGGAGGGAGGAATGGTGGAGGGAGGGATGAGTGGAGAGAGGGATGGTGGAGGGAGGGATGGTGGAGGGAGGGATGGTGGAGGGAGGGATGGTGGAGGGAGGAATGGTGGAGGGAGGGATGGTGGAGGGAGGGATGAGTGGAGAGAGGAATGGTGGAGGGACGGATGGTGGAGGGAGGGATGGTGGAGGGAGGAATGGTGGAGGGAGGGATGAGTGGAGAGAGGAATGGTGGAGGGAGGGATGAGTGGAGAGAGGAATGGTGGAGGGAGGGATGAGTGGAGAGAGGAATGGTGGAGGGAGGGATGAGTGGAGGTAGGGATGGTGGAGGGAGGAATGAGTGGAGAGAGGAATGGTGGAGGGAGGGATGAGTGGAGAGAGGGATGGTGGAGGGAGGGATGGTGGAGAGAGGAATGGTGGAGGGAGGGATGAGTGGAGAGAGGAATGGTGGAGGGAGGGATGGTGGAGAGAGGGATGGTGGAGGGAGGGATGAGTGGAGAGAGGAATGGTGGAGGGAGGGATGAGTGGAGAGAGGAATGGTGGAGGGAGGAATGAGTGGAGAGAGGAATGGTGGAGGGGGGGATGAGTGGAGAGAGGAATGGTGGAGGGAGGGATGAGTGGAGAGAGGAATGGTGGAGAGAGGGATGGTGGAGGGAGGGATGAGTGGAGAGAGGAATGGTGGAGGGAGGGATGGTGGAGGGAGGGATGAGTGGAGAGAGGAATGGTGGAGGGAGGGATGAGTGGAGAGAGGAATGGTGGAGGGAGGAATGAGTGGAGAGAGGAATGGTGGAGGGAGGGATGAGTGGAGAGAGGAATGGTGGAGGGAGGGATGGTGGAGAGAGGGATGGTGGAGGGAGGGATGAGTGGAGAGAGGAATGGTGGAGAGAGGGATGGTGGAGGGAGGGATGAGTGGAGAGAGGAATGGTGGGGGAGGGATGAGTGGAGAGAGGAATGGTGGAGGGAGGGATGAGTGGAGAGAGGGATGGTGGAGGGAGGGATGGTGGAGGGAGGGATGGTGGAGGGAGGAATGGTGGAGGGAGGGATGGTGGAGGGAGGGATGAGTGGAGAGAGGAATGGTGGAGGGAGGGATGGTGGAGGGAGGGATGGTGGAGGGAGGAATGGTGGAGGGAGGGATGAGTGGAGAGAGGAATGGTGGAGGGAGGGATGAGTGGAGAGAGGAATGGTGGAGGGAGGGATGAGTGGAGAGAGGAATGGTGGAGGGAGGGATGAGTGGAGGTAGGGATGGTGGAGGGAGGAATGAGTGGAGAGAGGAATGGTGGAGGGAGGGATGAGTGGAGAGAGGGATGGTGGAGGGAGGGATGGTGGAGAGAGGAATGGTGGAGGGAGGGATGAGTGGAGAGAGGAATGGTGGAGGGAGGGATGGTGGAGAGACGGATGGTGGAGGGAGGGATGAGTGGAGAGAGGAATGGTGGAGGGAGGGATGAGTGGAGAGAGGAATGGTGGAGGGAGGAATGAGTGGAGAGAGGAATGGTGGAGGGAGGGATGAGTGGAGAGAGGAATGGTGGAGAGAGGGATGGTGGAGGGAGGGATGAGTGGAGAGAGGAATGGTGGAGGGAGGGATGGTGGAGGGAGGGATGAGTGGAGAGAGGAATGGTGGAGGGAGGGATGAGTGGAGAGAGGAATGGTGGAGGGAGGAATGAGTGGAGAGAGGAATGGTGGAGGGAGGGATGAGTGGAGAGAGGAATGGTGGAGGGAGGGATGGTGGAGAGAGGGATGGTGGAGGGAGGGATGAGTGGAGAGAGGAATGGTGGAGAGAGGGATGGTGGAGGGAGGGATGAGTGGAGAGAGGAATGGTGGAGGGAGGGATGAATGGAGAGAGGAATGGTGGAGGGAGGAATGAGTGGAGAGAGGAATGGTGGAGGGAGGGATGAGTGGAGAGAGGAATGGTGGAGGGAGGGATGGTGGAGAGAGGGATGGTGGAGGGAGGGATGAGTGGAGAGAGGAATGGTGGAGGGAGGGATGAGTGGAGAGAGGAATGGTGGAGAGAGGGATGAGTGGAGAGAGGAATGGTAGAGGGAGGGATGAGTGGAGAGAGGAATGGTGGAGGGAGGGATGAGTGGAGAGAGGAATGGTGGAGAGAGGGATGAGTGGAGAGAGGAATGGTGGAGGGAGGGATGAGTGGAGAGAGGAATGGTGGAGAGAGGAATGGTGGAGGGAGGAATGGTGGAGAGAGGAATGGTGGAGGGAGGAATGGTGGAGGGAGGGATGGTGGAGGGAGGAATGGTGGAGGGAGAAATGGAGGAGAAAGGGATGGTGGAGGGAGGGATGGTGGAGAGAGGGATGCAGAAAGATGATAGAGGGATGGGTGGATGGAGGGATGGATGGATGGGTGTCAGATCAAACAGCAGATCTCTTTACTTCTTGGGACCTAGAACTAGCATCTCTGTTTTGTCCGAGTTTAAAAGTAAAACATTTGCCGCCATTCACTTCCTTATGTATGAAACACAGGCTTCCAGGGTGGGCAGTTTTGGGGCTTCACCATGGTCCTAGAATGGAACCTTGAGGAACACCAAAACTTACCATTGATTTGTCAGAGGACAAACCATCCACAGAGACAAAATGATATCTTTCTGACAGATAAGATCTAAAACAGGCAAGAACTTGTCCGTGTAGACCAATTAGTTGCCAATCTCTCCAAAATAATGTGGTGATCGATGGTGTCGAAAGCGGCACTAAGGTCTAGGAACACGAGGACAGATGCAGAGCCGTGGTCTGACGCCATTAAAA
Source organism: Coregonus lavaretus (assembly GCF_964263955.1). Taxonomy (NCBI): domain Eukaryota; kingdom Metazoa; phylum Chordata; class Actinopteri; order Salmoniformes; family Salmonidae; genus Coregonus; species Coregonus lavaretus. The sequence goes on from NW_028164896.1 coordinate 546,976, forward strand.
GGTCATTTACAACCTTCATGGAGTGCGGTTTCAGTATTATGAGGGGATCTAAAACCAGACTGGAGTGTTTCACATACATTATTTGTCTTCAAGATGGCAGTGAGTTGCTGAGCAAAAGCTTTTTCCAACAAAAAAATGAGAGGAATGGGAGATTCGATATAGGCCGATAGCTTTTTAAAGGTTTGGCTTTTTCAGGAGAGGCTTTATTACTGCCACTTTTAGTGAGTTTGGTTCACATCCAGTGGATAGGGAGCCATTTATTATGTTCAACATAGGAGGGCCAAGCTCAGGAAGTAGCTCTTTCAGTAGTTTAGTTGGAATAGGGTCCAGTAGACAGCTGGAAGGTTTAGAGGCCATAATTACTTTTGTGAATGCGTCAAAGAGATACAGGATTACAAAACTTGAGTGTATCCATTGATCCGAGGTCCTGAAAGTTTTGTGCAGACTCAGGACAACTGAGTTTTGGAGAAATACGCATATTTGTTTTCTAATGAACATTATATTTCTTCAAAGAAGTTTATGAATTCATCACTGCTAAAGTGAAGGACACCTTCACTTGGGGAATGCTGCTTTTTAGTTAGCTTTGAAACAGTATCAAACATTGATTGATTGATTTTATTCTCCTCAAAAAAGTAGGTTGATCAGTGAGTGCTTTTTGATATTGCACGGTACTCTCTTTCCAAGCTAGTCGGAAGACTTCCAATTTGGGCAATTTCCGTTCAAATTTTCTGGAAGCTTGCTTCAGGGCTTGGGTATTTTCTGTATACCAGGGAGACAGTTTCTTGTGTCAAATTATTTTTGTTTTTAGCGGTGCGGCTGCATCTAGGGTATTACTCAAGGTTAAGTTTAGATCCTCGGTTAGGTGGTTAACTGATGTTTGTACTCCGACCTCCTTCATTAGGTGGAGGGAGTCTGCAAGGGCATCTAGTAATCTTTGGGTTGCCCGAGAATTTATAGCGCAGCTTTTGATAATCCTTGTTTTGGGTCTAAGCAAATTATTTGTTTGCGATTGCAAACTTAATAAGATGGTGGTCCGATAGTCCAGGATTATGAGGAAAAACATTTAGATCCACAATATCTATTCCACGGGACAAAAGTAAATCCGGGGTCATAGGTCCCAAAAGATGTTGGACAAAACACGATCGCTCCGAAAGCCTTTTTGGAGTGGGTCTGTAGACTTCTCCATGTGAAGATTGAAGTCACCAAAATGTGAATATTATCTGCCATGACTACGAGATCCGATAGGAATTCAAGGAACTCAGTGAGGAACGCTGCATACGGCCCAGCAGGCCTGTAAACAGCAGCTTTAAAAAAGTGACTGAGGAGGCTGCATAGATTTCATGACTAGAACCTCAAATGTACATTTGCTGTCATTAATGTTAGCAACACCGCCGCCTTTGCAGGATCCACAATGAGATAGGATGCATGCCAGCCTGCCAGCTTAGTGGAACCAGGAGGAGAGGCCTCATTTAACATAGTAAATTCATCAGGCTTAAGCCATGTTTCAGTCAGGCCAATCACATCAAGTTTATGATCCGTGATTAGTTAATTGACTATGACTGCCTTGGAAGTGAAGGATCTATGTAACATTAAGTATCCCTATTATGAGATGTGAGGTATTATCACAATATTTTTTTTAATGACAGGAATGGAAAAGGTCTTTATTCCCAGTGAGATTGCTAAGGCGAGCACCGCCATGTTTAGTTTTGCCCGACATAGACTGAGGCACAGACACGATCTCGATGGGGAAAACTGAGCCGACTACACTGACTGTGCTAGTGGCAGACTCCACTAAGCTGGCAGGCTGGCTAACAGCCTGCTGCCTGGCCTGCACCCTGTCTCATTGGGCTGGCTAACAGCCTGCTGCCTGGCCTGCACCCTGTCTCATTGGGCTGGCTAACAGCCTGCTGCCTGGCCTGCACCCTGTCTCATTGGGCTGGCTAACAGCCTGCTGCCTGGCCTGCACCCTGTCTCATTGTGGAGCTAGAGGAGTTAGAGCCCTGTCTATGTTGGTAGATAAGATGAGAGCACCCCTCCAGCTAGGATGGAGTCCATCACCCCTCAGCAGGCCAGGCTTGGTCCTGTAACACCCCTCCAGCTAGGATGGAGTCCATCACCCCTCAGCAGGCCAGGCTTGGTCCTGTAACACCCCTCCAACTAGGATGGAGTCCATCACTCCTCACCAGGCCAGGCTTGGTCCTGTAGCACCCCTCCAGCTAGGATGGAGACCGTCACTCCTCAGCAGGCCAGGCTTGGTCCTGTAGCACCCCTCCAGCTAGGATGGAGTCCGTCACTCCTCAGCAAGCCAGGCTTGGTCCTGTTTGTGGGTGAGTCCCAGAAAGAGGGACAATTATCTACAAATGCTATCTTTTGGGAGGGGCAGAAAACAGTTTTCAACCAGCGATTGAGTTGTATGAGTCTGCTGTAGAGCTCGTGACTTCCCCTAACTGGGAGGGGGCCAGAGACAATTACTCGATGCCGACACATCTTTCTTGCTGATTTACACGCTGAAGCTATGTTGCGCTTGGTGACCTCTGACTGTTTCATCCTAACATCGTTGGTGCCGACGTGGATAACAATATCCAGTTTTAGCCTCAGCCAGCACCAACTTCCGATTAGACTTTACGTCGGTAGCCCTGCCCTCTGGTAAACAATGTATGCTGGATCCTTCTTTTTAAGTCTAATATTGCAGATAATGAAGTCTCCAATAACTAGGGTTTTCAATTAGTCAGAGCTAATGGTGGGAGACTTTGGCGGCTCAGATCCCATAACGGGTGGAGGAGAGACCTGAGAAGGGTCGGGCTTGGACTCCGACTTGCTGCTTAGTGGAGAAAACCGGTTGAACGTTTCTAATCGGCTGAATGAGCGACACCGGTTGAGCATGCCGACAGCATTCTTTTCCAGAAGCCATAAGAAAATTGTCCGGCTGCGGGGACTGTGCAGGGGGATTAACACTACTACCTGTACTGGTGGCACAGACGCTGTTTTCATCATTTCCTACACTGAAATTGCCCTTGCACAGCGATTGCGTCTGAATCTGGGATTGCAACTCGGTTATCCTCACATTAAGGCAATCATTCTCCTGTATATTATGAGTACAGCGAATGCAATGAGAAGGCATAAATGTTACTGTTTCGCCTGGTGGAGGTCCTGCAGATCCATGTCCAGATAAAGCGTCCGGTGTGAAAAAGTTTAATGAAAAAAGTTGACTGAGGACAACAAAACTAAGACGTGTGAAATGTGTTAAATACAGAGTTTGATTAAACGGTTATTAAAAGTTAAAAGTTTGGCAGGTAGCCAAGTAGCAACAAACAGCACAGCAGCACGAGCACAACACGGTAATATACACGGAAGCATTTTATTATATTATAATTACAGATTACAGATTATACCGTGATCACAATCCATAACAACGGAATTATGGTGTTACGATCCGGCACTGTTGGTCCTGCCCCCGCTTGTTTCCCTTTTCCTTTTTTCCCCTGTGTGTGTTGTCTGTGTCTGTCTCCCCCTGCTGTGCAGCCCAGTCAGAGGATCTAGGTCAGGGGGCGTGGCCATTCTCTCTCATGCTCAGTTACCTCCAGCTGCGGCTCATTGTCACCAATCAACCAGCAGTTATCTACCCGGGCTGGACACCTCTCCAGCGCCAGTTCGTTCCTACACCACCTGTGATCCCGTCTGTTCCTGCTGCCTGCCTGCCTGCCTGCCATTCCCACGCCGCAACCTGCTCCTCTGTTGTCTGATATCCTCGTCATCCCGCTCTCAGGACTACTGGCTCTCCACCCCACTCAGCTCCTACCCCGGCCTGAAGCTACTCCACCCTGAACTGCTTCTCTCTGCCAAAACACGCTGAATAAACTACATCCTAATTCACCCTCTTTGTCCGTGTGTCCGTCTCTGCACCTGAGTCCCCCACCCAACCTAATATATGGAACGAACATTCCACGTGGAGTAGGGAACAGTATTTAGAAATCTCTGTACAGTATGATTTCCAAGAATTGCATTTATTTTTTAAAGAAAATGTCCGCAACCCACAGTATAAATAAGGGGATTTTGTCTAGTGGTTTGGATTTTGATATTGTTTTTTTTATTATGTGTTCTTAGATGCAGAGTTCCTTGTATTTGATTAATACACACCTTCAGTAAGTCTGTTGGCTGGTGTCTAGCCGACCTAGGTTCAAATACTATTTGAAATAATGTGTAATACTTTATCTGGGATTGATTGAGCTTGCCTGGTGCCATGGAACCAATAGAATAGTCACAAGAGTTGCAAACCACGCCCATCTGACACTCCAGGCAGTCTAAAGCAAACGCTGAAAGTATTTGAAAGATTTATTATGGTGTCTAGTACTACATGCCATTAAGGGTTCTAACGCAGGACAACGGTTGCCGTGGGAGACAGCTAAGGTTGAAACTAACGACTCATAAGGGATGGAGGACTGGATGCTTCTGCATCCGCTCAAATGACCACTTAATGAAGCATGACATTGGTTATTGGTTATGAACGACAGAGCGAGGAGAGGGAGAATAGGAAAAGAGAGAAAATGAAGGTGAGAGACAGAGAGAGAGACAAAGACAGAGAGAGAGAGAGAGAGACAGAGAGAGAGACAAAGACAGAGAGAGAGAGAGACAGAGACAGAGACAGAGACAGAGACAGAGACAGAGACAGAGAGAGAGAGAGAGAGAGAGAGAGAGAGAGAGAGACAGAGAGACAGAGAGACAGAGAGACAGAGAGACAGAGAGACAGAGAGACAGAGAGACAGAGAGAGAGAGAGAGAGAGAGAGAGAGAGAGAGAGAGGAAGGTGATGAGAGAGAGAGAGAGAGAGAGAGAGAGAGAGAGAGAGAGAGAGAGAGAGAGAGAGAGAGAGAGAGAGAGAGAGAGAGAGAGAGAGAGACAGAGAGAGAGAGAGAGAGAGGAAGGTGATGGAGAGAGAGAGAGACAGAGACAGAGAGACAGAGAGAGAGAGAGAGAGAGAGAGAGAGAGAGGAAGGTGATGGAGAGAAGTATAAAACATCATTAAGATGAAGGAGATGTGATGGAGAAGTGATGGAGAAGGGGAGGACGAGGAAAGGAAGAATAGATGGATGAGGAAGAAGAGAGGAAAGAGTAAGGAGATGCAGGAGGAGAGTAAATGAATAGGATGAAGGTAGATCAACAACAACAACAACAACAGCACAGATGTGTGTTTCAGGTTTCAGGGCACTTCTTTCTCAGCTCTGGTACGGGTGATATATTATGAAGTCCATATGTCCACCATGCATAGAACTGTACCCATACATGCATCGGCATAATCGACATGAAACATCTGCACTGATACGGAACCGCAACAGTAGAACTATACATCTGCACCGGTACGGAACCGCAACAGTAGAACTATACATCTGCACCGGTACGGAACCGCAACAGTAGAACAATACATCGGCACAGAACTGTAAAGAATGCATGGGACAGTGGCATGGGAACCAGCCATGCAGCGTGCACTGGCATGAAACCATAGAGAAATCATATCAATGACATAGGAACCAGCCATGCAGCGTGCACTGGCATGAAACCATAGAGAAATCATATCAATCTAAACTAAACTGCTGTTACACCCTAAAATACCTATTGTCACGCACACCATAGAATTCATATGAAATGGAAATGAACGGTTTGAATCACATATGAGCAAACAAGTATAGAACATCGATGTGAATTGAAATGGCATGCATAGGAAAAAAAAAAACGTATTAATATATAAACAGCATTTTACTCTAGAAAAACAACATACTTAATGGATTGGAACCAAACTGTTAAACTACATACTGATTTGCAAGTGCAACCATTCAAAAAAAAAAGTATTGAACCTTAACTATAACAAATAATTCTCACCAAATTGTAACCGACCTACAAATTGGAAGTGAACTGTTAAACTGAACTCAGTGCATTTTATCAGCGCTGTATGTTTTAGACCCATATGTATGAGCTACTGTGTGTGTGTGTATATGTGTGGTGTGTGTGTACATGTGTATATGTGTGGTTTGTGTGTATATGTGTGGTGTGTGTGTATGTGTGTGGCGTGTCTATGTGTGTGTATATGTGTGGTGTGTGGTGTGTATGTATGTGGTGTGTGTGTGTGTGTGTATGTGGTGTGTGTGTGTGTGTGTGTGTGTGGTGTGTATATGTGGTGTGTGTGTGTGTGTGTGTATGTGTTATAATATGTTGCGTAGGAGGCCAGTGGCTTTAGTGAACTGAGTCTGATGTGGACAGACAGAAAGCAGCTAGTGTAATGACTACAGTGGGGAGAACAAGTATTTGATACACTGCCGATTTTGCAGGTTTTCCTACTTACAAAGCATGTAGAGGTCTGTCATTTTTATCATAGGTACACTTCAACTGTGAGAGACGGAATCTAAAACAAAAATCCAGAAAAATCACATTGTATGATTTTTAAGTAATTCATTTGTATTTTATTGCATGACATAAGTATTTGATACATCAGAAAAGCAGAACTTAATATTTGGTACAGAAACCTTTGTTTGCAATTACAGAGATCATACGTTTCCTGTAGGTCTTGACCAGGTTTGCACACACTGCAGCAGGGATTTTGGCCCACTCCTCCATACAGACCTTCTCCAGATCCTTCAGGTTTCGGGGCTGTCTCTGGGCAATACAGACTTTCAGCTCCCTCCAAAGATTTTCTATTGGGTTCAGGTCTGGCGACTGGCTAGGCCACTCCAGGACCTTGAGATGCTTCTTATGGAGCCACTCCTTAGTTGCCCTGGCTGTGTGTTTCGGGTCATTGTCATGCTGGAAGACCCAGCCACGACCCATCTTCAATGCTCTTACTGAGGGAAGGAGGTTGTTGGCCAAGATTTCGCGATACATGGCCCCATCCATCCTCCCCTCAATACGGTGCAGTCGTCCTGTCCCCTTTGCAGAAAAGCATCCCCAAAGAATGATGTTTCCACCTCCATGCTTCACGGTTGGGATGGAGTTCTTGGGGTTGTACTCATCCTTCTTCTTCCTCCAAACACGGCGAGTGGAGTTTAGACCAGAAAGCTCTATTTTTGTCTCATCAGACCACATGACCTTCTCCCATTCCTCCTCTGGATCATCCAGATGGTCATTGGCAAACTTCAGACGGGCCTGGACATGCGCTGGCTTGAGCAGGGGGACCTTGCGTGCGCTGCAGGATTTTAATCCATGACGGCGTAGTGTGTTACTAATGGTTTTCTTTGAGACTGTGGTCCCAGCTCTCTTCAGGTCATTGACCAGGTCCTGCCGTGTAGTTCTGGGCTGATCCCTCACCTTCCTCATGATCATTGATGCCCCACGAGGTGAGATCTTGCATGGAGCCCCAGACCGAGGGTGATTGACCGTCATCTTGAACTTCTTCCATTTTCTAATAATTGCGCCAACAGTTGTTGCCTTCTCACCAAGCTGCTTGCCTATTGTCCTGTAGCCCATCCCAGCCTTGTGCAGGTCTACAATTTTATCCCTGATGTCCTTACACAGCTCTCTGGTCTTGGCCATTGTGGAGAGGTTGGAGTCTGTTTGATTGAGTGTGTGGACATGTGTCTTTTATACAGGTAACGAGTTCAAACAGGTGCAGTTAATACAGGTAATGAGTGGAGAACAGGAGGGCTTCTTAAAGAAAAACTAACAGGTCTGTGAGAACCGGAATTCTTACTGGTTGGTAGGTGATCAAATACTTATGTCATGCAATAAAATGCAAATGAATTACTTAAAAATCATACAATGTGATTTTCTGGATTGCTTTGTAAGTAGGAAAACCTGCAAAATCGGCAGTGTATCAAATACTTGTTCTCCCCACTGTATCTATTCATAGAGTCAAACTGCATTACACTGCCCCTTGCTCTCTCTCTCTCTCTCTCTGTCTCTCTCCCTCTCTCTCTCTGTCTCTCTCCCTCTCCTTCTCTGTTCTCTCTCCCTCTCTCTCTCTGTTCTCTCTCCCTCTCTCTCTCTGTCTCTCTCCCTCTCTCTCTCTCTCTCCCTCTCTCTGTTCTCTCTCCCTCTCTGTTCTCCCTTCCCCTCTCTGTTCTCCCTCCCCCTCTCTGTTCTCCCTCCCCCTCTCTGTTCTCTCTCCCTCTCTGTTCTCTCCCCTCCCCCCCTCTCTCTCACTGTTCTCTTTCTCTCTTCTACTGTTCTCTCTCCACCCCCAGTGTCATGGAAACGCTCAGAAGGCATAAATATTGATAACAGAATGAATCAACTGCCTTGGATAAAAGCTAAAAAGTGGCACATAGAGAGAGAGATAAAACAACAACACACCACAATGATTTATTTAATCCCATAATGCAAAGGTTTATCATGTTCCCCTAAGGCAGGGTTCCCCAACTGGCGGAAAACATCTCGGACCCGAAATGCAAAAAAATCCCAAATGCAATGTCCTAAATAATGCAAAAGTTACATTTTAACTTAATTCATGAGGAGAGAGAGAACGCAGGAGACGGTCAACTAATAAAGCAGGTGACGGACCATTTTGTGGCGCTGAAACGTAAAGCTGCAACCGCAGCGCAATCAATAGGAGGTGAACAGCGCCTGGTGCTGAAAATATAGATAACTTGTTATGCAAGTGTTGCACAGTGACAGATGAAGAAAACCTACACCAGTCGAGTAATTCATTTCAACAATAATCTTCATTTTAATTTTGACTTAAAAACAACAAGACGGCTTCATTGGAGCCTAGGCCTGTATAAAATACCTCAACTGGCTGAGGCTTAACAGCATCTTTCACAAGAACAAACTATACGGTCTAATAGAAATGGGATTTGTTTTTATTAGACCTAATTACAATCGCAACTGGCCAACATTTTTTTTGCATCCTACATAAAACAATTTTTTAAAGAAAAAAAGGCGATGTCTGAATGTCTGCTCCTACAACGACAGAACAAACAGAAAATACTGTCAGCTTGAGACCTAAATATCCCTGGACAAGCACTCACAGTAATGTTAGTATTTACTAAATACAGTCATATAGACCACTAAGTTACTTACTCAATGGGAAAAGTTGCACTTCCCCTCGGACACGATCTTGTGGATGTCGCGTGGAGATGGATGTGATTTTGATGCGCAGGCAGTGCTCGATTGACTTATGTGAAAGCAGGTTCCTGTCGTGAGTCTATATTGGGTTCATAGAGGAAAATGAGGACTCGCAGGTGTAAGTCGATCCAAACATTGTCAGCACATAAAATGCTAGTTTCTTTATTGGCTCTATTCCTCTGGGCATGCTACCAAAAACGCACACAAGGACTCGGCATTCCTGAGCGCTTCCCTGATTTGTCTCGATGTCTGTAATTCAATAAGCTCAGTTTGAATTGCGGCCTCATCCAGCAAGGGTGTCGTTTTCTTAGCAAGGGAGGAGAATTCTCCACCTGCGCGGACTGTGAGAGAATCACGTACAAACGCTATGATATCCTTGGGCATGCTGTAGTCCTCTAATCTGGTGGAGAAGTTGTCCCTTAGCTGCTTGATGAAATCTTCCATCACCTCTGCGACAACGCTGCGGCCTGGTCCCTCTGCCTGTCGGTTCTTCAGTGTGCTGAAGTGTCTTCCAGATGACAAGTCCAAATCGAACAACTCAAGCATCCTAGTAAAGGCCTCAGGTTTTTCCACCATGTCCACGACAGTTTTCCCTCTTACTTGTAACTGGAGAATTAACCCGTGTAGCTTTAACACTTACACGTTTCTGCCTCGGACCTCTGTCTGAGGCAGGAAGGCCACTCTGAAAGTTTCATGCTTAGATTTATAAAGACGTCTGAGATTGAATTATTTGCTAACAGCGACATTTCCATTGCAAATAAGACACAGTGGCTTGGCATTGGGAAAAGATGGTGAGATGAACACACATCTCTCTTTCCGTTCTTCCCTGAAACTTCGATTTTCATCATCCACCTTTCTTTTGATACTTTTTGAAAGCGACATTTTAATTTTGCTATCAAGCTAATTTTTCTGAACGAATGTTGACGTAAAAACAAGTAGTGTAGGCTACAGTAGGTTACGTAGACCTGTTATTCCCCACCAATCAACGCACAGAGAAATAGACTAAAATAATAATTGAAAAGAGACATGGTGATTTTATGAGCGTAATCAGATCAAAATTATTACGTTATTGTCACTGAATGTATTATGTACTAATCAGATGTGTTAAAAATGTTGTTCAATTTGTAGTGTAGGCTAATTAATTGTGGTAATATTATATACTAATTATGTTCTGGCCCGCCGACTATTAGCTCAGTGTTAGGCCTACTGCTGCTAGGTAGCTTTCTCTCTGCTCTCCCCCTCCCCGCTGTCTGTCCTTGATTGCAGGAGTGAAGTCTGGTGTGCGGGAGTCAGGGTTCCAGCTGCAGCTCATTCACCATAATCACCTCAGCCTTTAAGACCCGGTCAAACTTACCACTCATCGTCAGATCATAGTCAAGACGACCATGTTAGTCTCGCTGCCGACTCAACCGGTTTGCTTTCACTCTTTGTGTTTTTGGCCTGTTCTATTTACTTTTCTCCTGTGCCACAGATTATTGGAACCTGACTCCTGCCACCACCATCCTGCCTTCCACTACCGGACCTCCCTTTTGGACTCACCACGGACACTAGGACATTACGGTACCACACCTGCCCTGACCTGGATCTGTTACCCTCCCTGTAACCTGGACTTGCTCTTCCCCTATTATTGGAAACCTGGACTATTGAACATTGTAAATAAACCTGTTAAACCTTCTCTGGCTTGGTGTAGTTGTCTGCATTTGGGTTCAAATCCAGTTAAATCATGACACTCAGAACAAATTAGGCCCGAGGCCAAGCCTAGTTGACGAACCCTGCTCGGTCTGTGTATAATAATGAAGCAAGATCTCAGCCCCTTTCTCCACTACTCAGCCCCCCTTCTCCACTACTCAGCCTCGGGCCTAATTTGTGAGATAAAGAGAGGAAGTGAGAGAGAGAGGAAGAGAGATAGAGATAGGAAGTGAGAGAAAGAGAGGAAGTGAGATAAAGAGAGGAAGTGAGAGAGAGAGAGAGGAAGAGAGGAAGTGAGAGAGAGAGGAAGTGAGAGAAAGAGAGGAAGTGAGATAGAGAGAGGGGTCATATTTCATGTTGACAAGGACATGATAAACACAGAGGCCTTTAGCTACCGTTACCTCAACCCTAACCTTACAGTTCATCCACAGTGCTGGTAATATCCATCACACACACACGCACACAGCAGAGTTACTTAATGTTCTGTGTTGTTGAGGAGACATGTTGTCTGTTCAGCACTTATAGATGCTATGGTAATAACCATGGTGATTAGATCCATGGCGATTAAAGGTAAATGTAGCGTAACCGCGGTGATGAGAGGAACAGACGTTATTCTAGAAGGCCGGTGTGATTCCATCATTTTATTTATTTATTTACTTAACCTTTATATGGGCTCCCGAGTGGCGCAGCGGTCTAAGGCACTGCATCTCAGTGCTTGAGGCGTCACTACAGACCCACTGGTTCGATTCCAGGCTGTATCACAACCGGCCGTGATTGGGAGTCCTCTAGGGCGGCGCACAATTGGCCCAGCGTCGTCCGGGTTTGGCCGGTATAGGCCGTCATTGTAAGTAACAATTAGTTCTTAACTGACTTGCCTAGTTAAATAAAGGTTAAATAAAGGTAAAATTAAATTAAAAAATAAAATATAACTAGGCAAGTCAGTTAAGAACAAATTCTTATTTACAATGACGGCCTACCCCGACCAAAAACAGGGACAATTGAGCACTATGGGACTCCCAATCATGGCCGGATTGTGATACCGCCTGGAATCGAACCAGGGTCTATAGTGACGCCTCTAGGGAGCCCATCAGTGGTCGGCACGGTGACTGAACAAGCCCTGGACGAAGTAACAGAGAAACAGATCAAATGAAATAATCTCTATCGTTCCTCATAAAACACAAGCTCTGGTGAAGAAACTACTGTGGCCCTAGGGTGGAGAGATGGAAAGAGAGAGAGAGAGGGGGGGGGGGGAGAATTGAGAGAGAGAATTGATAGCAGTAAAACTAATTGAGAAAAACGGTGGCAGGAAATGCACTCTCTATAGCGTGCGTGCACTTCCTGTGCAAGCACTTTCCAGATGGGAGAAGGCTGAAGACGTGATCTGCTCTCATCAACGGGTTTCATTCACTGGAGAGAGGAGTATAGCTAGGCATGGACGTGTGAGGGATGGAGAAATAGAAAGAGAGAGAGAAGATGGAACGACTTGAGGAAAAGAGAGAAAGATGCAATTAGGACGAGGATAGAGATGGAGGCCGAAGGAGACCCTTACTGAAAAACCACATGATTTCACATGTGGAAAATCACATGGAAAATCATGTGAAACCATGTGTTTTTTTTTTTTTTTACGCTTCACATGTGATATTTCACATGAAGTGTCACATGTGGATTCAATTTCACACATGAGATTCACAAGCCCTGCAAACCAGAAGAGTTGTTATGAAACACAAATGGCTTTTAACGTAGTGTTTTCAACTTCAATATGTGACACACTTCGGCTACATTGTGCATGTTCATTTATACAGTCCTTATTATTCGACATGTCCTCACCTGGGATTTGAACTCACAACCTCTTGGTTCATGTCCTCACCTGGGATTCGAACTCACAACCTCTTGGTTCATGTCCTCACCTGGGATTCGAACTCACAACCTCTTGGTTCATGTCCTCACCTGGGATTCGAACTCACAACCTCTTGGTTCATGTCCTCACCTGGGATTCGAACTCACAACCTCTTGGTTCATGGCACTTCGATCATCTGTCAATAACTGATTTCATGACCGTGTGTGTATTACTACACTTTGGACTTCAAACTAAATCTCAGTTTTGTTAATAAATACACTCAAGAAAAACTATTATATTTATCATAGCGATTCAGGGGTAACATTAAAACAGAAAAATATGCCCCACCAACATTAGACAACTATATGGAAAACCCTCAAATTGCTGAAATACGTCAATGAAATAAAATGATGACAGAATAGGTCAGATTAACTGATAACTAAAATAACAGTCAGACGGCACTCTTTATCTAAGTGCAGAGATGTATTATGGGTAATGAATGTGTAGGGGAAGGCTACAGACTTCATGGCGTAGCAGAAAGAGCAGCTTACCTCAAATCTAGAGGTTGAGAGTTCAAATCCCAGATGGGGTCATAGTTTAGCTGAACAGCGTACCACTTACTTTAAACCCCCCATTTCATTACATATAATTGGTTTGGAATGGTCTGGGACCATCACGTGACGTCCTGACGACTGGTAAAACAAATGTCTTGAGAACATCTTACAAACATCCTAACATGGTCCTCACCTTTGTGATCACGTAAAATTAATATGATAACATGTGACAAGATGTCAAGCAATGTGATAACATGATCTTATGTGAAGTGTTCCAAAAACACGTTTTTGCAATATTTCACATGCAAAACGTTCACATTGTACATGTGAAATCATGTAATATTTTTTTCCGTAATGGCAATGACGTTCTTTGGGTGTTGTGTCATGGTCCCCTGGACGTTTTCTCTAGTTACCGTTTTGTTCCACTCCACAAATTTTTCCAACAATTGTTTACAGACAGATTATTTCACTTATAATTCACTGTATCACAATTCCAGTGGGTCAGTAGATTACATACACTAAATTGACTGTGCTTTAAACAGCTTGGAAGATTCCAGAAAATGATGTCACAGCTTTGGAAGCTTCTGATAGGCTAATTGACATCATTTTAGTCAATTGGAGGTGTATCTGTGGATGTATTTCAAGGCCTACCTTCAAACTCAGTGCCTCTTTGCTTGACATCATGGGAAAATTAAAAGAAATCAGTCAAGACCTCAGAAAATAAATTGTAGACCTCCACAAGTCTGGTTCATCCTCGGGAGCAATTTTCAAACGCCTGAAGGTACCACGTTGATCTGTACAAACAATAGTACGCAAGTATAAACACCATGGGACCACGCAGCCGTCATACCGCTCAGGAAGGAGACGTGTTCTGTCTCCTAGAGATGAACGTACTTTGGTGCGAAAAGTGCAAATCAATCCCAGAACAAGAGCAAAGGACCTTGTGAAGATGCTGGAGGAAACAGGTACAAAAGTATCTATATCCACAGTAAAACGAGTCCTATATCGACATAACCTGAAAGGCCGTTCAGCAAGGAGGAAGCCACTGCTCCAAAACCGCCATAAAAAAGCCAGACTACGGTTTGCAACTGCACATGGGGACAAAGATCTTACTTTTTGGAGAAATGTCCTCTGGTCTGATGAAACAAAAATAGAACTGTTTGGCCATAATGACCATCGTTATGTTTGGAGGAAAAAGGGGGTTGCTTGCAAGCCGAAGAACACCATCCCAACCGTGAAGCATGGGGGTGGCAGCATCATGCTGTGGGGGTGCTTTGCTTCAGGATGGACTGGTGCACTTCACAAAATAGATGGCATCATGAGGAAGGAAAATTATGTGGATATATTGATGCAACATCTCAAGACATCAGTCAGGAAGTTAAAGCTTGGTCGCAAATGGGTCTTCCAAATGGACAATGACCCCAAGCATACTTCCAAAGTTGTGGCAAAATGGCTTAAGGACAACAAAGTCAAGGTATTGGAGTGGCCATCACAAAGCCCTGACCTCAATCCTATAGAACATTTGTGGGCAGAGCTGAAAAAGCGTGTGCGAGCAAGGAGGTCTACAAATCTGACTCAGTTACACCAGCTCTGTCAGGAGGAATGGGCCAAAATTCATCCAACTTATTGTGGGAAGCTTGTGGAAGGCTACCCGAAACGTTTGACCCAAGTTAAACAATTTATAGGCAATGCTACCAAATACTAATTGAGTGTATGTAAACTTCTGACCCACTGGGAATGTGATGAATGAAATAAAAGCTGAAATAAATAATTCTCTCTACTATTATTCTGACATTTCACATTCTTAAAATACAGTGGTGATCCTAACTGACCTAAGACTAGGAATTTTTACTAGGATTAAATGTCAGGAATTGTGAAAAACTGAGTTTAAATTTATTTGGCTAAGGTGTATGTAAACTTCCGACTTCAACTGTATAAGCTGGAAGTAGAGGCCTAAGTAGATATAAACTCAGCAAAAAAATAATTTCAAAGATAATTCGTAGAAAATCCAAATAACTTCACAGATCTTCAAAGGGTTTAAACACTGTTTCCCATGCTTGTTCTATGAACCATAAACAATTAATGAACATGCACCTGTGGAACGGTCGTTAAGACACTAACAGCTTACAGATGGTAGGCAATTAAGGTCACAGTTATGAAAACTTAGGACACTAAAGAGGCCTTTCTACTGACTCTGAAAAACGCCTAAGACAGCGCTACAGGGAGACAGGACGGACAGCTGATCATCCTCGCTGTGGCAGACCACGTGTAACAACACATTTATTTATTTTTTAAATTTTCGTCATTTAGCAGACGCTCTTATTCACCTTATGATAGCCAGTGGGACAACCACTTTACCATTTTTATTTTTTTATTTTTTATTTTTTTGGGGGGTGGGGTAAGGGGGGGTAGAAGGATTACTTTATCCTATCCCAGGTATTCCTTAAAGAGGTGGGGTTTCAAGTGTCTCCGGAAGGTGGTGAGTGACTCCGCTCTCAAGGCGTCGTGAGGGAGCTTGTTCCACCATTGGGGTGCCAGAGCAGCGAACAGTTTTGACTGGGCTGAGCGGGAACTGTGCTTCCACAGAGGTAGGGGGGCCAGCAGGCCAGAGGTGGATGAACGCAATGCCTTCGTTTGGGTGTAGGGACTGATCAGAGCCTGAAGGTACGGAGGTGCCGTTCCCCTCACAGCTCCGTAGGCAAGCACCATGGTCTTGTAGTAGATGCGAGCCTCAACTGGAAGCCAGTGGAGTGTGCGGAGGAGCAGGGTGACATGAGAGAACTTGGGAAGGTTGAACACTAGACGGGCTGCGGCGTTCTGGATGAGTTGTAGGGGTTTAATGGCACAGGCAGGGAGCCCAGCCAACAGCGAGTTGCAGTAATCCAGATGGGAGATGACAAGTGCCTGGATTAGGACCTGTGCCGCTTTCTGTGTAAGGCAGGGTCGTACTCTGCGAATGTTGTAGAGCATGAACCTACAGGATCGGGTCACCGCCTTGATGTTAGCGGAGAACGCCAGGGTGTTTTCCAGGGTCACGCCAAGGCTCTTTGCACTCTGGGAGGAGGACACAACGGAGTTGTCAACCGTGATGGCGAGATCATGGAACGGGCAGTCCTTCCCCGGGAGGAAGAGCAGCTCTGTCTTGCCGAGGTTCAGCTTGAGGTGGTGATCCGTCATCCACACTGATATGTCTGCCAGACATGCAGAGATGCGATTTGCCACCTGGTTATCAGAAGGGGGAAAGGAGAAGATGAATTGTGTGTCGTCTGTGTAGCAATGATAGGAGAGGCCATGTGAGGATATGACAGAGCCAAGTGACTTGGTGTATAGAGAGAATAGGAGAGGGCCTAGAACTGAGCCCTGGGGGGGAGGAGGATTCAGCAGGGAGGAGAAGGTGGCAAAGAGCTTTCTAGGGTTAGAGGCAGATGCTTGGAATTTAGAGTGGAGTAAACCTATAGCTCATTTCTTGGCACTAGTACTGTAGACTACTTTATCACTGACCTCAACCCAGAGTCTCTCAGAGTGTTCACAGTCAGCCCACTGACACCCCTATCAGACCACAGCAAAATCACAGTCTACTTGAACAGAGAAATACTCAATCATGAGGCATCAAAGCCAAATGAACTGAATAATATTTAGAAATGCTATAGATGGAAGGAATGTAGGCAACAACAAATTCAATCAATTTCAGCCAACTTCCTGGACAAAACGTTCCACTGTAATAGTGAAGGTGTAAACGTGGCAGTAGAAAACCTAAACAGTATATTTGACCTCTCAGCTTCCCTACCAAATCTAAAAATATCTAACAGAAAACCAAAGAAAAGTAACAACAATGACAAATTGTTTGATGAAGAATGCAAAAACCTAAGAAAGAAATTGAGAAACCTATCCAACCAAAAATATAGAGACACAGAAAAACTGAGCCTACGCCTTCACTATGGTGAATCACTAAAACAATACAGAAATACACTACGGAAAAAGAAGGAACAGCATGTCAAAAATCAGCTCAATATAATTTAAGAATCCATAGACTCTAACCACTTCCGGGAAAATTGGAAAACACTAAACAAACAACAACACGATGAGCTATCTATCCAAAACGGAGATGTATGGGTAAACCACTTCTCCAATCTTTTTGGCCCTATAACAAAGAGAAAACAGCAAAAAAATATACATGATCAAATGCAAATCTTAGAATCAACTATTAAAGACTACCAGAACCCACTGGATTCTCCAATTACATTGAATGAACTACAGGACAAAATACAAACCCTCCAACCCAAAAAGGCCTGTGGTGTTGATGGTTGCCTCAACAAAATTATAAAATACACAGACCACAAATTCCAATTGGCTATACTTAAACTCTTAAACATCATCCTTAGCTCTGGCATCTTCCCCAATATTTGGAACCAAGGACTGATTACCCCAATCCACAAAAGTGGAGACAAATTTGGCCCAAATAACTACCGTGGGATATGCGTCAACAGCAACCTTGGGAAAATCCTCTGCATTATCATTAACAGCAGACTAGTTCATTTCCTCAATGAAAACAATGTACTGAGCAAATGTCAAATTGGCTTTTTACCAAATTACCATACGACAGACCACGTATTCACCCTGCACACCCTAATTGACAAAAAAACTAACCAAAACAAAGGCAAAGTCTTCTCATGCTTTGTTGATTTCAAAAAAGCTTTTGACTCAATTTCACATGAGGGTCTGCGCTACAAATTGATGGAAAGTGGTGTTGGGGGAAAAACATACGACATTACAAAATCCATGTACACAAACAACAAGTGTGTGGTTAAAATTGGCAAAAAACACACACATTTCTTCCCACAGGGCTTTGGGGTGAGACAGGGATGCAGTTTAAGCCCCACCCTCTTCAATATATACAGTGAGCTCCATAATTCATTGGACAGTGACCATTGTTTTGTTATTTTGGTTCTGTACTCTAGCACTTTGAGTTTGAAAGGATACAATGACAATGAGCGTGAAGTGCAGACTGTCAGCTTTAATTTGAGGGTATTTTCATACATATCGGATGAACCGTTTATAAATGACAGCACCTTTTGTACATGGTCCCCCCATTTTAAGGTACTACAAGTATTTGTTAAATTGGCTTCACAGATGTGTGTCGTTAGGCAGGTGTATTCATTTGTGTCGTTAGTGAATGCAGGAGAGCTGTTGATGAATAGTAATGATTCTAGACGTTGCTATTGCCTTTGGAGGTTGTTATTGGGGTGTGACAACATGAGGAAGACAGCAGTGTCAATGCAAATGAAGTTGGCCGTCAAAAGGCTCAGAAATGAAAATCAATCATTCAGGAACATTGCAAAAACCCTGGCCATGCCCAAGTCAACAGTTTTGTTCATCATTAACAAGAAAAAAACAACCGGTGAACTCAATTATGTCAAAAGACCCGGTAGACAGAGGAAGACCACTGTAGTGGATGACCGGAGAATACTCTCTATGGTGAAGAAAAAACCCCTGATAACAGCCCAACAGATCAAAAACACTCTCCTGGATGCAGGTGTAGATGTGTCAAAGTCTACCATACGCAGAAGACTACACCAGCAGGACTACAGAGGGTACACTACAAGATGCAAACCACTGATAAGCCTGAAGAACAGAAAGGCAAGATTACAGTTTGCTAAAAAGCACCTAAAAGAACCCCAAGAGTTCTGGAAAAAAATATTGTGGACAGATGAGACAAAGATTAACATGTACCAGAGTGATGGAAAGACAAAAGTGTGGAGAAAAAAAAGAAATGCCCATGATCCAAAGCATACCACCTCATCCATGAAACATGGTGGAGGGGGTGTTATGGCTTGGGCCTGTATGGCTGCCAGTGGAACAGGCTCACTTGTCTTCATCGATGATGTGACTGCAGACAGAAGTAGAACAATGAATTCTGAAGTCTACAGAAATATTTTATCTGCTCAGATAAAACCAAATGCCTCCAAACTCATTGGACGGCACTTAATCACGCAACAAGACAATGACCCTAAACATACTGCTAGAGCAACAAAGGGGTTTTTGATGGCCAAAAAGTGGAAAAACCTTGACTGGCCGAGTCAATCACCAGATCTGAATCCAATTGAACATGCATTTTACATGCTGAAGAGGAGACTTAAGGCAATAAGTCCCCGAAACAAGCAGGAACTGAAGATGGCTGCAGTACAGGCCTGGCAGAGCATCACCAGGGAAGATACCCAGCGTCTGGTGATGGCGATGCATCGCAGACTTCAAGCAGTCATTGCATGCAAAGGATATGCGACCAAATATTAACAATGATTACTTTATTCTACATTATGTTAAACTGTCCAATGATTTTTGATGCCCGAAAATGGGGGGGACCATGTACAAAAGCTTCTATAATTCGTAAACGGTTCATCCGATATGTATGAAAATACCCTCAAATTAAAGCTGACAGTCTGCACTTCACCCTCATTGTCATTGTATCCTTTCAAACTCAAAGTGCTAGAGTACAGAACCAAAATAACAAAAGAATGGTCACTGTCCAGTGAATTATGGAGCTCACTGTATATCAACGAATTGGCGAGGGCACTAGAACAGTCTGCAGCACCCAGCCTCACCCTACTAGAATCTGAAGTCAAATGTCTACTGTTTGCTGATGATCTGGTGCTTCTGTCACCAACCAAGGAGGGCCTACAGCAGCACCTAGATCTTCTGCACAGATTCTGTCAGACCATGGCCCTGACAGTTAATCTCAGTAAGACAAAAATAATGGTGTTACAAAAAAGGTCCACAAATACAAATTACATCTAGACACCGTTGCCCTAGAGCACACAAAAAAA
The DNA here is from genome assembly GCF_964263955.1 of Coregonus lavaretus. NCBI lineage: Eukaryota > Metazoa > Chordata > Actinopteri > Salmoniformes > Salmonidae > Coregonus > Coregonus lavaretus. The sequence continues at coordinate 566,924 of NW_028164896.1, forward strand.
CTATACATACCTCGGCCTAAACATCAGCGCCACAGGTAACTTCCACAAAGCTGTGAATGATCTGTGAGACAAGGCAAGCAGGGCCTTCTATGCCATCAAAAGGAACATAAAATTTGACATACCAATTAGGATCTGGCTAAAAATACTTGAATCAGTTATAGAACCCATTGCCCTTTATGGTTGTGAGGTCTGGTGTCCGCTGACCAACCAAGAATTCACAAAATGGGACAAACACCAAATTGAGACTCTTCATGCAGAATTCTGCAAAAATATCCTCAGTGTACATGAAAAACACAAAATAATGCATGCAGAGCAGAATTAGGCCGTTACCCGCTAATTATCAAAATCCAGAAAAGAGCTGTTCAAATTCTATAACCACTTAAAAGGAAGCGATTCCCAAAACTTCCATAACAAAGCCATCACCTACAGAGAGATGAACTTGGAGAAGAGTCCCCTAAGCAAGCTGGTCCTGGGGCTCTGTTCACAAACACAAACAGACCCCACAGAGCCCCAGGACAGCAACACAATTAGACCCAACCAAATCATGAGAAAACAAAAAGAGAATTACTTGACACATTGGAAAGAATTAACAAAAAAACAGAGCAAACTAGAATGCTATTTGGCCCTAAACAGAGAGTACGCAGTGGCAGAATACCTGACCACTGTGACTGACCCAAACTTAAGGAAAGCTTTGACTATGTAGAAACTAAGTGAGCATAGCCTTGCTATTGAGAAAGGCCGCCGTAGGCAGACTAGGTGCACACTGCCCACAAAATGATGTGGAAACTGAGCTGCACTTCCTAACCTCCTGCCAAATGTATGACCATATTAGAGACACATATTTCCCTCAGATTACACAGATCCACAAAGAATTTGAAAACAAACACAATTTTGATAAACTCCCTTATCTACTGGGTGAAATACCACAGTGTGCCATCACAGCTGCAAGATTTGTGACCTGTTGCCACAAGAAAAGGGCAACCAGTGAAGAACAAACACCATTGTAAATATAACCCATATTTATGGTTATTTATTTTCCCATTTGTACTTTAACTATTTGCACATTGTTACAACACTGTATATATACATAATATGACATTTGAAATGTCTTTATTCTTTTGGAACTTTTGTGAGTGTAATGTTTACTGTTAATATTTATTGTTTATTTCACTTTTGTTTATTATCTATTTGACTTGCTTTGGCAATGTTAACATACGTTTCCCATGCCGATAAAGCCCCTTGAATTGAAATTGAGAGAGAGGGGTGAGAGAGAAAGAGAGAAGGTGAGATAGAGAGAGGTGAGATGGAGAGAGAGAGAGAGAGAGAGAAGGTGAGATGGAGAGAGGGAGAGGTGAGATAGAGAGATAGAGAGAGGTGAGATGGAGAGAGAGAGAGAGGTGGAGAGAGATGGAGAGAGAGAGAGAGATGGAGAGAGAGAGAGAGAGAGAGAGGGAGAGAGAGAGAGAGATGGAGAGAGAGAGAGATGGAGAGAGAGAGAGAGAGAGAGAGAGAGATGGAGAGAGAGAGAGAGAGATGGAGAGAGAGAGAGAGATGGAGAGAGAGAGAGAGAGATGGAGAGAGAGAGAGAGAGAGAGAGAGAGAGAGAGAGAGAGAGAGAGAGAGAGAGAGAGAGAGAGATCGAGAGATCACAGAATGCAAAGAGAAAGAAAGGAATGAGTCAACACAGCACACACAGAAGGACATGGGACACTAAGCATATGGAATGAATCCATGGGATGTACACAGACACACACAAATAGAAAGAGACACGGTAGAGACAGAAATGCAGACACAGAGCCACGCAAACACATTCTGACAAGGACACAGCAGCACACAATGTACTGACACACACACGATGTACTGACACAAACACAATGTAATGACACACACACACACATTCTGACATTCTAATGACAGACACACATTCTGTCACACACACATTCTGACACACACACACACACACAACTTATACTAACACAGAGAATACAGTGACTTGGATAGAGAGGGTAACCCCTGCCTGCCTCAGTACTTATCGGGAGAAATACACTGACCCAGTGGTATATGATATGTAGCTGCATATAGACAGGTTATCCAGGCCTCCTTGTGGTAAAATGGTTAGGACAGCTTTGCAAGCAGAGGAAGCCATGACAGAACAGAGTGGTGCTCTATAGCGTTGGAGTAAGCTCTCCTAGAACGACAGGGTGGTGCTCTATAGCGTTGGAGTAAGCTCTCCTAGAACGACAGAGTGGTGCTCTATAGCGTTGGAGTAAGCTCTCCTAGAACGACAGAGTGGTGCTCTATAGCGTTGGAGTAAGCTCTCCTAGAACGACAGAGTGGTGCTCTATAGCGTTGGAGTAAGCTCTCCTAGAACGACAGAGTGGTGCTCTATAGCGTTGGAGTAAGCTCTCCTAGAACGACAGAGTGGTGCTCTATAGCGTTGGAGTAAGCTCTCCTAGAACGACAGAGTGGTGCTCTATAGCGTTGGAGTAAGCTCTCCTAGAACGACAGAGTGGTGCTCTATAGCGTTGGAGTAAAGCTCTCCTAGAACGACAGAGTGGTGCTCTATAGCGTTGGAGTAAGCTCTCCTAGAACGACAGAGTGAGATGCCCTTGATGACATTCTTTATAAAAGCCTTCCCTAGAAGACTGTATAATGTTTTGGTAGACTGTATAATGTTTTGGTAGACCGTATAATGTTTTGGTAGACCGTATAAGGTTTTGGTAAACCGTATAAGGTTTTGGTAGACTGTATAATGTTTTGGTAGACTGTATAATGTTTTGTTAGACTGTATAATGTTTTGGTAGACTGTATAATGTTTTGGTAGACTGTATAATGTTTTGTTAGACTGTATAATGTTTTGGTAGACTGTATAATGTTTTGGTAGACGGTAGAATGTTTTGGTAGACTGTATAATGTTTTGGTAGAATGTAGAGTGTTTTGGTAGACCGTATAATGTTTTGGTAGACCGTATAATGTTTTGGTAGACTGTATAATGTTTTGGTAGAATGTAGAGTGTTTTGGTAGACCGTATAATGTTTTGGTAGACCGTATAAGGTTTTGGTAGACTGTATAATGTTTTGTTAGACTGTATAATGTTTTGGTAGACTGTATAATGTTTTGGTAGACTGAATAATGTTTTGGTAGACTGTATAATGTTTTGTTAGACTGTATAATGTTTTGGTAGACTGTATAATGTTTTGGTAGACTGTAGAATGTTTTGGTAGACGGTAGAATGTTTTGGTAGACTGTATAATGTTTTGGTAGACTGTATAATGTTTTGGTAGACTGTAGAATGTTTTGGTAGACGGTAGAATGTTTTGGTAGACTGTATAATGTTTTGTTAAATGTTGTAGCCTATTAAAGCATGTATTTTCACACATCAACCAAGCATCTGTGTACAACTAAAATATCTCGGAGTAAGAGTTTGAACAGTCTATCCACTCCCCTCTCTCTCTCTCTCCTCCCTCTCTCCTGGACCCACTCCTCTCTCTCTCTCTCTCCTCCCTCTCTCCTGGACCCACTCCCCTCTCTCTCTCTCTCCTCCCTCTCTCCTGGACCCACTCCCCTCTCTCTCTCTCTCCTCCCTCTCTCCTGGACCCACTCCCCTCTCTCTCTCTCTACTCCATCTCTCCTGGACCCACTCCCCTCTCTCTCTCTCTCCTCCCTCTCTCCTGGACCCACTCCCCTCTCTCTCTCTCTACTCCATCTCTCCTGGACCCACTCCCCTCTCTCTCTCTCTACTCCATCTCTCCTGGACCCACTCCCCTCTCTCTCTCTCTCCTCCCTCTCTCCTGGACCCACTCCCCTCTCTCTCTCTCTACTCCATCTCTCCTGGACCCACTCCCCTCTCTCTCTCTCTCCTCCCTCTCTCCTGGACCCACTCCCCTCTCTTTCTCTCTACTCCCGCTCTCCTGGACCCACTCCCCTCTCTCTCTCTCTCCTCCCTCTCTCCTGGACCCACTCCCCTCTCTCTCTCTCTACTCCATCTCTCCTGGACCCACTCCCCTCTCTCTCTCTCTACTCCCTCTCTCCTGGACCCACTCCCCTCTCTCTCTCTCTCCTCCCTCTCTCCTGGACCCACTCCTCTCTCTCTCTCTCTCCTCCCTCTCTCCTGGACCCACTCCCCTCTCTCTCTCTCTCCTCCCTCTCTCCTGGACCCACTCCCCTCTCTCTCTCTCTCCTCCCTCTCTCCTGGACCCACTCCCCTCTCTCTCTCTCTACTCCATCTCTCCTGGACCCACTCCCCTCTCTCTCTCTCTCCTCCCTCTCTCCTGGACCCACTCCCCTCTCTCTCTCTCTACTCCATCTCTCCTGGACCCACTCCCCTCTCTCTCTCTCTACTCCATCTCTCCTGGACCCACTCCCCTCTCTCTCTCTCTCCTCCCTCTCTCCTGGACCCACTCCCCTCTCTCTCTCTCTACTCCATCTCTCCTGGACCCACTCCCCTCTCTCTCTCTCTCCTCCCTCTCTCCTGGACCCACTCCCCTCTCTTTCTCTCTACTCCCGCTCTCCTGGACCCACTCCCCTCTCTCTCTCTCTCCTCCCTCTCTCCTGGACCCACTCCCCTCTCTCTCTCTCTACTCCATCTCTCCTGGACCCACTCCCCTCTCTCTCTCTCTACTCCCTCTCTCCTGGACCCACTCCCCTCTCTCTCTCTCTCCTCCCTCTCTCCTGGACCCACTCCCCTCTCTCTCTCTCTACTCCATCTCTCCTGGACCCACTCCCCTCTCTTTCTCTCTACTCCCTCTCTCCTGGACCCACTCCCCTCTCTCTCTCTCTACTCCATCTCTCCTGGACCCACTCCCCTCTCTCTCCTCCCTCTCTCCTGGACCCACTCCTCTCTCTCTACTCCCTCTCTCCTGGACCCACTCCCCTCTCTCTCTCTCTACTCCATCTCTCCTGGACCCACTCCCCTCTCTCTCCTCCCTCTCTCCTGGACCCACTCCTCTCTCTCTACTCCCTCTCTCCTGGACCCACTCCTCTCTCTCTACTCCCTCTCTCCTGGACCCAATCCCCTCTCTCTCTCTACTCCCTCTCTCCTGGACACACTCCTCTCTCTCTCTCTACTCCCTCTCTCCTGGACCCACTCCTCTCTCTCTACTCCCTCTCTCCTGGACCCAATCCCCTCTCTCTCTCTACTCCCTCTTTCCTGGACCCAATCCCCTCTCTACTCCCTCTCTCCTGGACCCAATCCCCTCTCTCTCTCCTCCCTCTCTCCTGGACCCACTCCTCTCTCTTTCTCTCCTGGACCCACTCCTCTCTCCTCAGTCTCCCTCTTTCTCGTCATGTCTAACAGTAGAAGACATCTGGGTTTGATTCTCTAAAGGTCATCAGCGTGAGAGAATATGCAAATGTGAACTGATGAGACAGTACGCATAGGACGATAAGGACCGATAACGGAGTGACTGGGTAGTCAGAGTGAGAAACACACACAGAGTCTAAGGGAGATGACTGACAGAGAAAGACTGATGGCTGATGAGTCAATCACCATGGCTACGTCCCAAAACGTCACCCTAATCCCTATTCGCTTTATGTAGTCCGGCCCACTTGAACCAGTTCCAATTCGAACGCGACTGTGTTTGTGTTTCCGTTTCACAACTTCAGTCAACTCTAGCGAATTACATCGGAGTGGTGGCTAGCTAATAATTTAAAAAACGCGCATCATTAACACATCTTAACAAATAAACAAAAACATGGCTCACATTTGGGAACACACACAAATGGCTCTTCGGAGGTCGGATGGTATCAACGTACCCCATCCGTCCATGATTAATAATTGGGTGGATGACATGATAAAAATGGCCTGAAATTACGCATGGGGACATTTTTTATTACTTCGTGCTCTCCTTGGGAGTGGATGGTTCCACTATGAGCAATGACAAGAGTACAGAGGCCAGTCAGTACCTCCACAGTGGTAAGGTGGGCCTAGTTCTTCTTCAACCGGAGGAGGGAAAAGGATCGGTATTTATGAAGGCCGACGTTCAGCCCAGCCAATCAGGCAGCTCTCACCACTCTGCTTGGGTACTTGGGTATCCAACAACGGATCAGTAGAGACGGCTGGAAGCGCTTGCGTCGCTGGCCTTGGAAAGTCATGCAGCCTCGATTCTGTGGAAGGTAGTCTATGTCTAACCTAACTTAACATAAGCGATTACAGCAAACAAGCAGCCTACATGTGTTATGGTGACAGTTACTATAATCCATAGGCTGACGCTGTGATAAGAGTTCTCAGATGATATCTACGATCAATCTCCGCATTACTTGGTCTTGTAATTGATGTTTATAGCCTTATTTTTCTTTGTTCATTTTTATAAATGAAAGTGCCGCCTTATCTAGACACAGACTGATTTTAAAAAACAGTCAGGCTTAACATAGCAGTTAGACCAAACGTTTTGTTGGATGAAAGCCGAATTGAGAATGTCATGATTTATTGGTTACGTTGACATGTATTTGTGAATCAACAGAACTGCTGTGTTAAATGTGGGGAATCTGTGGGTTTCCTGTCAAATCTCATGTTGGTGAAGCCAAGGTAGGTTCATGGAGTCCAGGTGAGTAGGGTATAACATTTATTTAAACATGTCAGCATCACATGTATTTCTTTAGTGTTATTGTTTTTCCTGGGTGAATAAGGTTTGTAAAAATATCCATGGGGTTGGGGGGTAATGCCTAAAGTATGGTATGTATAAGTGTTCTCATCTCATTGGGAACAATCGCAAGGTACGTTTATGACGATGAAACTTGCATGTGTTTTGATTAAATTGATCACATAGTCCTCAGTCACACAACTGTTAATAATGGGACTTTTTTTTGTAACAAACATTCTATCACAGGTGCAGGATGCAGTGTCCAGTGGGCTGACTGGCATAGCCTGCACAGATGAGCAGGGACTCTGAGGAACCTTGAGCCAAAAGCGGTTAAAACAGCATTGACTTCACACACCATAAGGCCAGTGAACGATATGCAGAAAAGCATCCAGAACGTCCAACCCCTACATTCCACTCACAGGAGGAATTGAATAAGGAGCCTGAGACACCTGAATCTGCCTGTGGGGAGTCTGCTGTCAAGGCGTCAGTGTAATGCGAAGTCAGGCGCGGGACACAGAGCTAAATCAAAAAGGCGTACTTTACTCGTAGGTAAATGTATGAACAAAACCTCCACGCAGGGAGGGAAACAAACCCGCACACTAACGACAACCAAAACATGAACAAACACGCACACAACACACAGTGTGAGACAGAGGGTTAAATAGGGAAGACATAACCACATGATGGGGAAACAGGTGTGACCAATAAAGACAAAACAAGTCGAACACAGACACATGGATCGGTAGCAGCTAGTACTCCGGTGACGACGAACGCCGAAGTGTTGCTCCATCTACCTCCGTATGCTGAGGAGATGAACATCACCAGACCACAAGGTGCAATGGCCACCAGGTACTTGGTAGTGTTCCGGGTTTAGTAATGACCCCTGAATGACCCTTTACATGATCACCTGAGGTGTAGTTGTGATCACTTCGAGATGGGTCTTCCCATTGGGTTTGGGCATCCTTCTCTGAAGGCATATCCATTCCTCCCATCTGTGTTGGCCCATCCCCATTTTCAATTTGCACGGTCGCGCCTAATAATATAGAAAATATATAAAATGGGACGTTTTTATTGAGCTGTAGAGGAAATTAATGGTGCTATTATGACACTGTGCTTAGATACAAGCGCAAGAGGGAGACAAAATGAGAGCGGGCAAACTGCTCAAGCGTTTGGCTTACCTGTCACCGATGACTGCCTGACCAACACCCTAACGCTTCTTCACGAGTGGAGCGTCGTAGCCGAGCCGAGCCCTCAACTAAAAGTACCACTTTTTTCATGCTCTGGCGTCGCGCGAACGTTGCCGGAAAACAGAAACACAATTGCAACTAAACTCGCCGCGAATCACTGTGACGTTCGAGAATAAGGCGACTATAGTGCTTTTGATCAGGACCCACAGCGAGAGACATTTGGGAGGGATGTGTGAATCATATTCAATCATATAATGGAATCATCTGTGAAGCTGTTTCTCATACACAGTCCATATTATTATTATCAGCAAAGAGATGATTCAGAGCGTTCGGATCAAATCACTGTCTGTCATTAAGTCACACGCCGTAGGATGGGCATACCATCAAAAGAGTAGGCCTCCCAAAAAAAATAAAAAATCATTATGTAAAAGGTGCTGCTCAGACACAGTCAAATTAAAAAATGGCCCCGCTCTGATATGTAGAACCGTTTTTATTAACAAAGACATGATTCAGAGTGTGATCACAGTCTATTTTAAAACGACACTCTGTAAGATGTGCGTGCATACCATTCACCATCAGAGAGAGGGGTCATCGACACAAAAACACAATTGAAGAAATTACACCATCTACAGTTATGGAAATGGAGCATCCACATTCCATAACATTTTCCAATGCAAATAGCCATTTTGAGCCCCAAACTTTGCCTGGCGTTTCCATACCTCGGTGGAGTAACAATTACAGATGGTGCCAGTCTGTAGACTCCCGATCGTTAGGGAACGAGTCATAAAGATGGCGCCAGTCTGTAGACTACTGATCGTTAGGGAACGAGTCGTGCAGATGGTGCCAGTCTGTACACTCCTGATCGTTAGGGAACGAGTCGTGCAGATGGTGCCAGTCTGTAGACTACTGATCGTTAGGGAACGAGTCATAAAGATGGTGCCAGTCTGTAGACTCCTGATCGTTAGGGAACGAGTCGTGCAGATGGTGCCAGTCTGTAGACTACTGATCGTTAGGGAACGAGTCATAAAGATGTCTCTTAATGTACGTACAGGGATGTACACACCAGGGGGGGCTTGACGTATGGAGATATGGACGGACCGGTGACCACTTCGAAGGTATGAATTAGCTCACACAACAACAACAACAACAACAACAACAACATGGGTATGAAATAAACGGACAGTTGTGACCAAACGCCAAAGAACAGCACAAAGAGCCTTTAAAAAGCACCAAGATAATAGTGTATAGGAATTGTGTATCCGTGAGAGTGAGTGTGTGCATAAGACACCTCTGCCTGTTTTGCATAAATGCATTTCTCCCCCCTGTGGTCTTCAGAATGGAGCTGTGTATGGATAGCATTAGATAGAGAAGACTGCCACTGTCTCCTAATATGAACCTCCAGACTAGACCCCAAGAACACACACATCATCTGTTTATTTACAACGCAGGTCAAAATCTATTGGAGGGTCTGCATTTAGAAAATGCAGAAATACACACACACACACACACACACACACACACACACACACACACACACACACACACACACACACACACACACACACACACTAACTGCAGTATATGTGAAAGTGACATACTTAGGACAGGGACATGGCTGGATGATATGTAGTTAGCTATTTTCATCCAATACCCCCCTTTAGCTCCCCCAATACCCCCCTTTAGCTCCCCCAATACCCCCCTTTAGCTCCCCCAATACCCCCCTTTAGCTCCCCCAATACCCCCCTTTAGTTCCCCCAATACCCCCCTTTAGCTCCCCCAATACCCCCCTTTAGCTCCCCCAATACCCCCTTTAGCTCCCCCAATACCCCCCTTTAGCTCCCCCAATACCCTCATTTAGCTCCCCCAATACCCCCCTTTAGCTCCCCCAATACCCCCCTTTAGCTCCCCCAATGCCCCCCTTTAGCTCCCCCAATACCCCCCTTTAGCTCCCCCAATACCCCCCTTTAGCTCCCCCAATACCCCCCTTTAGTTCCCCCAATACCCCCCTTTAGCTCCCCCAATACCCCCCTTTAGTTCCCCCAATACCCCCCTTTAGCTCCCCCAATACCCCCCTTTAGCTCCCCCAATACCCCCTTTAGCTCCCCCAATACCCCCCTTTAGCTCCCCCAATACCCTCATTTAGCTCCCCCAATACCCCCCTTTAGCTCCCCCAATACCCCCCTTTAGCTCCCCCAATGCCCCCCTTTAGCTCCCCCAATACCCTCCTTTAGCTCCCCCAATACCCCCCTTTAGCTCCCCCAATACCCTCCTTTAGCTCCCCCAATACCCCCCTTTAGCTCCACCTCATTTTTGAGTGTCCCTCGGTGGGGGAGTGGCCCTCGATGGGGAGCAGCGCTCGGTGGGGGAGTGGCCCTCGATGGGGAGCAGCACTCGGTGGGGGAGTGGCCCTCGATGTGGAGCCGCACTCGGTGGGGGAGTGGCCCTCGATGGGGAGCAGCACTCGGTGGGGGAGTGGCCCTCGGTGGGGGAGTGGCCCTCGGTGGGGGAGTGGCCCTCGGTGGGGGAGTGGCCCTCGGTGGGGGAGCGGCCCTCGGTGGGGGAGCGGCCCTCGGTGGGGGAGTGGCCCTCGAAAACTGAGCAACTAGTGGTAAGGAGAGATAAATAACCCTAGGGTATGGGACGTCACTACAATCGCTCGCGCACAGAAGCCGCCAATGGATAGCCTATCATGCAATTCATTGACAACGAGCCTTGTGTTTTTCAGTAATAGCTTTCCTTATATTTCTCATGCAACAAATACGTACTTACCATGAGCAACACATTAGAAAAGCAGAACAATATACCGTAAGGTACCCATCCTCTGGCTGTGGTAATGTGGAGTAGTAATGTAGCCATCCTCTGGCTGTGGTAATGTGGAGTAGTAATGTAGCCATCCTCTGGCTGTGGTAATGTGGAGTAGTAATGTAGCCATCCTCTGGCTGTGGTAATGTGGAGTAGTAATGTAGCCATCCTCTGGCTGTGGTTCAATGTGGAGTGGTAATGTAGCCATCCTCTGGCTGTGGTTCAATGTGGAGTGGTAATGTAGCCATCCTCTGGCTGTGGTTCAATGTGGAGTAGTAATGTAGCCATCCTCTGGCTGTGGTTCAATGTGGAGTAGTAATGTAGCCATCCTCTGGCTGTGGTTCAATGTGGAGTAGTAATGTAGCCATCCTCTGGCTGTGGTTCAATGTGGATTAGTAATGTAGCCATTCTCTGGCTGTGGCCAATGTGGAGTAGTAATGTAGCCATCCTCTGGCTGTGGTAATGTGGAGTAGTAATGTAGCCATCCTCTGGCTGTGGTTCAATGTGGAGTGGTAATGTAGCCATCCTCTGGCTGTGGTAATGTGGAGTAGTAATGTAGCCATCCTCTGGCTGTGGCCAATGTGGAGTAGTAATGTAGCCATCCTCTGGCTGTGGTTCAATGTGGAGTAGTAATGTAGCCATCCTCTGGCTGTGGTTCAATGTGGAGTAGTAATGTAGCCATCCTCTGGCTGTGGTAATGTGGAGTAGTAATGTAGCCATCCTCTGGCTGTGGTTCAATGTGGAGTAGTAATGTAGCCATCCTCTGGCTGTGGTTCAATGTGGAGTAGTAATGTAGCCATCCTCTGGCTGTGGTTCAATGTGGAGTGGTAATGTAGCCATCCTCTGGCTGTGGTTCAATGTGGAGTAGTAATGTAGCCATCCTCTGGCTGTGGTTCAATGTGGAGTAGTAATGTAGCCATCCTCTGGCTGTGGTTCAATGTGGAGTGGTAATGTAGCCATCCTCTGGCTGTGGTTCAATGTGGAGTGGTAATGTAGCCATCCTCTGGCTGTGGTAATGTGGAGTAGTAATGTAGCCATCCTCTGGCCGTGGTAATGTGGAGTAGTAATGTAGCCATCCTCTGGCTGTGGTTAGTGCTGAGCCATTAGTGCTTTTTGAGGTCGGTTAGGTTTAGGTTTTATTCTTTTTTTTAATAATCATGGTTTTCGATTTCAACTAATTGATGTTGATCGAAAATAACCAACATTTCGGTTAATCACTCAGCACTATCTGTGGTTCAATGTGGAGTAGTCTCCCGAGCGGCGCAGTGGTGTAAGGCACACTGCATCGCAGTGCTAGCTGTGCCTCTAGAGATCCTGGTTCGAATCCAGACTCTGTCGTAGCTGGCAGCCCATGGGGCGGTGCACAATTAGCCAGCGTCGTCCAGGGTAGGGGAGGGAATGGCCGGCAGGGATGTAGCTCAGTTGGTAGAGCATGGCGTTTGCAACGCCAGGGTTGTGGGTTCGATTCCCACGGGGGGCCAATATGAAAATGTATGCACTCACTTAACTGTAAGTCGCTCTGGATAAGAGCGTCTGCTAAATGATGTAAATGTAATGTTAATGAGTAGTACGCTACTGTAGCAGGGCTTCCATTCCATAATAGCAGTTTGACTTGTAACAGTCGCATTTCCTTCACTCAGTCATTTTTCTGCAATTTCTTGGGGATTAATGATTAATGAGTGGAAGCATCGTCGAACAATTAAAACCACTGTTCTGAACTAATATATATACCAAACGTTTTAGGGTCCATACACAGATCAGCTACATAGCTACACACACAAAGAAATGATGGGCTAAAAACTCAATTTGGGTTATTTGGTAACCCAGCACTGGTTAAATAGTGGACAGAACACATGTCGGGTTATTTGGTAACCCAGTGCTGATTAAATAGTGGACAGAACACATTTTGGGTTATTTTGACCCAGCTAGATGGGTTGCGTGAATAACCCAACATGTTGGGTTGTTTGGATTAACCAAACATGGGTTCATTTAACCATCAGTTGTTGTTTTTCTTTACCATCAGTTGGGTTCACCCAGCAGTTGGGTATTTTTTATGTAATCCATAGGTTATTTTCAGGAGATGTGGACTATTAAGGGCGTGGCTTTCATATAGTTATTATTGGCCACCTGTGAGAGTAAATGTCATTCCTGTTCATCATGTTAAGTTTGTACATTGCACGTTTCTATTTCCCTTGAATATTTTTACATATTCTAATATACATTTCACAACACTATTATTTACCTATCACAACATTGGGATAAGCTTATGCTCTTTAGCAGCTCAAACACTTATATAAGCCTCATTAAAGCTACAACAGTGTCAGTGTTCAACCTTAACATGTGATGACAATACAACAGAACAGATTAACTTGAATTACATTTACTCTCACAGTTGACCAATAATAACTATCTGAAAGCCACGCCCCCTACTAAGCCACGCCTTTAGTCTTCTGATCTGACCCGCTGGGTCGTATCTCAATAACCCAGCACCCAGCGTCAAAAACCGAGCAGTTTTTAAAGAAAACAACCCAACAAAGTGACCTATAATTTAATAATAATAAATAAATAAATAAGCCATTTTAGCAGACGCTTTTATCCAAAGCGACTTACAGTCATGTGTGCATACATTTTTACGTATGGGTGGTCCCGGGGATCGAACCCACTACCCTGGCGTTACAAGCGCCGATGCTCTACCAATTGAGCTACAGAGGACCTGATGCCTGCAACCCGGTAGCTGGATCATCCAAACAACCCAGCATATTTTTGAGTGAGGAGAGAGAGCATACAGGTCTTTTTATGCTCCACTAGACAATACAGCAAGAAAAGAGTTCACTACGTTTCTTCAGCTGCATCGCAGGCAAAATATTACTACAATAAAGAACAATGACAAGTGATAGACTAAGATTTTTTTAATTTTTATGAACAGCAAGGCAAGTTTACAACATTGCACATTCAATTTGCAGTAACTGCTTTAGCTAGATTATTTACTTCCACTGGGTTTCACAAGATGACAGCCTGGTTTGCTGGCTCAGTAGTCATTAAAAACATTAAAACGACAAGACATACAATTCATACAAATGTCAAACGCCCATATAGCATGCTAAATGTATAGCCAGCAGGCTAATGTTAGCTGGTCAGCTAGCATGTTCGATAGTGATTTTAGTAAAGGGCGGCAGGTAGCTCAGTGGGTAAGAGCGTTGTGCCAGTAACCGAAAGGTCTCTGGTTCTAATCCCCGAGCCGACTAGGTGAAAAATCTGTCGATGTGCCCTTAAGCAAGGCACTTAACCCTAATTGCTCATGTAAGTCGCTCTGGATAAGAGCGTCTGCTAAATGACTAAAATGTAAAATGTAAATGTAAATCAACTTTATGACAAAAAAAGATACATAATCGTTTGTCTCTACATTAACTAACATATTCCTCTTAAAATGTACATTTTAAGGGGGGGGGTATTGGGATTGAACCAAAGAAGAGAGAGAGAGAGAGAGAGAGAGAGAGAGAGAGAGAGAGAGAGAGAGAGAGAGAGAGAGAGAGAGAGAGAGAGAGAGAGAGAGAGAGACAGAGAGAGAGAGAGAGAGAGAGAGAGAGAGAGAGAGAGAGAGAGAGAGAGAGAGAGAGAGAGAGAGAGAGAGAGAGAGAGAGAGAGAGAGAGAGAGAGAGAGAGAGAGAGAGAGAGAGAGAGAGAGAGAGAGAGAGAGAGAGAGAGAGAGAGAGAGAGAGCGAGAGAGACAGAGAGAGACAGCGAGAGAGAGAGACAGAGAGAGAGAGAGAGCGAGAGAGAGAGAGAGACAGACAGAGAGAGAGAGAGAGAGAGAGAGAGAGAGACAGAAAAAATTAAATGAAAAAAATAAATAAACCCTCTTCCAGTAAAGCCGTTACATAAGGAGAGGCAGTTTCTTCACTCACCCCTGGAGAGTTCATTAACATGGCCTTTCTGTGAGTAATACGCACACACACACACACACACACACACACACACACACACACACACACACACACCATTAAAAACATTAGCATATATACACTACCAGTCAAAAGTTTGGACAGACCTACCCATTCAAGGGTTTTTCTTTATTTTTACAATGTAGAATAATAGTGAAGACATCAAAACTATGAAATAACACATATGGAATCATGTAGTAACCAAAAAAGTGTTAAACAAATCAAAATATATGTTATATTTGAGATTCTTCAAATAGCCACCCTTTGCCTTGATGACAGCTTTGCACACTCTTGGCATTCTCTCAACCAGCTTCACCTGGATATGCTGATTTCAAAGCTGATTGCCACCAAAAAAATAATGTTATTAATTTACTCATTCTGTCTCTCTCTCACGTCTCTCCCAAAATTATTTATTGCCTCAGCGAACTGACTGTGCTCCGACGGGCCCCCTCTTGCCTCGTGAATTATGTCATTACTGGTTAAAGAGATTATCAAATAAGCTACTTCTATGCAAATATTTTATTTTATTTTATTTATTTCACCTTTATTTAACCAGGTAAGCCAGTTGAGAACAAGTTCTCATTTACAACTGCGACCTGGCCAAGATAAAGCAAAGCAGTGCGATAAAAACAACAACACAGAGTTACATATGGGGTAAAACAAAACATAAAGTCAAAAATACAACAGAAAATATATATACAGTGTGTGCAAATGTAGCAAGTTATGGAGGTAAGGCAATAAATAGGCCATAGTGCAAAATAATTACAATTAGTATTAACACTGGAATGATAGATGTGCAAGAGATGATGTGCAAATAGAGATACTGGGGTGCAAATGAGCAAAATAAATAACAATATGTTAAACAGAGCAGTAGCTGAGGTAATCTGTCTGGATCTAGTGCCATTATGTGACTTTGGCTAATATGCCTTTTCTTTTGTTGTGGGATCGTTTTGGTATTGGGTATTGTGATACTAAACCTGGTGTCATGACAACACTATTATACATTTTTGACTTCTCTTTCCCAGCTACATAAACACTTATGGTTTGGTGCTTTTTTCAATGTCACCTATCTGCTAATCTCGTTCCCAGACACTTCCGCCCAAATGCGCGAAGACTATATAATAATAATAATAATAATAATAATAATAATAATAATAATATGCCATTTAGCAGACGCTTTTATCCAAAGCGACTTACAGTCATGTGTGCATACATTTTTACGTATGGGTGGTCCCGGGGATCGAACCCACTACCCTGGCGTTACAAGCACCATGCTCTACCAATTGAGCTACAGAGAGTCTGGTGGACTAATGCGTCAAACTTGGCATTTCAAACTCCCGGCGCATAGGCATTAGCTAAAATCGGCTTAATTTATCAACCAATCATCTCCCACAACACCTTCCCCCTAACCCTCCCCACGCCTCGCAGTCTTGTGATTCGCTAAAATTCAATGACAAATAATTTTCTTAGTAGGTCACTCCCATAGAATACTGTGGTCACCCCCAGTAAGGCCAACTTTGAGTAGTTGACATCTCAGGCTTACACTATATTCGCTGTGCGCATTAGCCTGGGGACAAGGTTACCCGTCTGCTTAGCCATGCAGTCACACAAACATGTGTGTGCGTGCATGCGTGCGGGCGAGAATTTATGCGTGTGTGAGAGAGAGAGAGAGAGAGATCATGATAATGGTGTGAACAGAGTACAAAGCATGAACCCTATTCACACAAAATAAATAAAACATTTACTGTCTCTTTTTCTCTCTCTCCCTCCTCCTCCTCCTCCTCTCTGGAGTGTTATACTTAACTAACCTCTCACTGAAAGACACTTCATCCCCCTCCATCTCTCCCTCCTCCTCCTCCTCCTCCTCTCTGGAGTGGTATACTAACCTCTCACTGAAAGACCCTTCATCCCCCTCCATCTCTCCCTCCTCCTCCTCCTCCTCCTCTCTGGAGTGGTATACTAACCTCTCACTGAAAGACCCTTCATTCCCCTCCATCTCTCCCTCCTCCTCCTCCTCCTCCTCTCTGGAGTGGTATACTAACCTCTCACTGAAAGACCCTTCATCCCCCTCCATCTCTCCCTCCTCCTCCTCCTCCTCCTCTCTGGAGTGGTATACTAACCTCTCACTGAAAGACCCTTCATCCCCCTCCATCTCTCCCTCCTCCTCCTCCTCCTCCTCTCTGGAGTGGTATACTAACCTCTCACTGATAGACCCACTGACTTTACTGTACACACACAAATTAGAACTAACTAACAGTGTAATCTCTGAAACCACTGCCCAGTTTAGGCTATGACCTCAAAGTAAGCATCAGACCCTAATCTCCCCTCCATCTGTTTGGCATCTCTCCTCCCTCCATCTCTCTTTATATCTCCTCTCTCAATTCAATTTTCAATTTCAATTCAATTTTAAGGGCTTTATTGGCATGGGAAACGTGTGTTAACATTGCCAAAGCAAGTGAAGTAGATAGTAAACAAAAGTGAAATAAACAATAAATATTAACAGTAAACATTACACTCAGAAGTTTCAAAAGAATAAAGACATTTCAAATGTCATATTATGTCTATATACAGTGTTGTAACAATGTGCAAATAGTTAAAGTACAAATGGGAAAATAAATCAACATAAATATGGGTTGTATTTACAATGGTGTTTGTTCTTCACTGGTTGCCCTTTTCTTGTGGCAACAGGACACAAATCTTGCAGCTGTGATGGCACACTGTGGTTTTTCACCCAGTAGATAAGGGAGTTTATCAAAATTGGGTTTGTTTTCAAATTCTTTGTGGATCGCTGTAATCTGAGTGAAATATGTGTCTCTAATATGGTCATACATTTGGCAGGAGGTTAGGAAGTGCAGCTCAGTTTCCACCTCATTTTGTGGGCAGTGTGCACATAGCCTGTCTGCTCTGGCTGGCTGGCTGGCTGGCTCTCTCTCTCTCCCTCTCTCTCTCTCTCTGAGAGGGTTTCCATGTACTGCTGGGTGTTTGGATCCAGACAGTAACTCTTCACTCTACTCTCCCTCCCTCCCTCCCTCCCTCCCTCCCTCCCTCCCTCCCTCCCTCCCTCCTCTCTCTCCTCCCTCCCTCCCTCCCTCCCTCCCTCCCTCCTCTCTCAGGGGACTGGTAAGGTCCCCCCCCCCTCCCTCCCTCCCTCCCTCTCTCCCTCCCTCCCTCCCTCCCTCCCTCCCTCTCTCCCTCCCTCCCTCCCTCCTCTCTCAGGGGACTGGTAAGGTCACCCCCCCCTCCCTCCCTCCCTCCCTCCCTCCCTCCCTCCCTCCTCTCTCTCAGGGGACTGGTAAGGTCACCCCTCGCCCCTCCCTCCCTCCCTCCCTCCCTCCCTCCCTCCCTCCCTCCCTCTCTCAGGGGACTGGTAAGGTCACCCCTCCCTCCCTCCCTCCTCCCTCCCTCCCTCCCTCCCTCCCTCCCTCCCTCCCTCCCTCTCAGGGACTGGTAAGGTCACCCCTCCCTCCCTCCCTCCCTCCCTCCCTCCCTCCTCTCTCAGGCGACTGGTAAGGTCACCCCCCCCTCCCTCCCTCCCTCCCTCCCTCCCTCCCTCCCTCCCTCCTCTCTCTCAGGGGACTGGTAAGGTCACCCCTCGCCCCTCCCTCCCTCCCTCCCTCCCTCCCTCTCTCAGGGGACTGGTAAGGTCACCCCTCGCCCCTCCCTCCTCTCTCTCAGGGGACTGGTAAGGTCACCCCTCCCTCCCTCCCTCCTCTCTCTCAGGGGACTGGTAAGGTCACCCCTCCCTCCCTCCCTCCTCTCTCTCAGGGGACTGGTAAGGTCACCCCTCCCTCCCTCCCTCCCTCCCTCCCTCCCTCCCTCCCTCTCTCCTCTCTCTCAGGGGACTGGTAAGGTCACCCCTCTCCCCTCCCTCCCTCCCTCCCTCCTCTCTCTCAGGGGACTGGTAAGGTCACCCCTCCCTCCCTCCCTCCCTCCCTCCCTCCTCCCTCTCAGGGGACTGGTAAGGTCACCCCTCCCTCCCTCCCTCCCTCCTCTCTCTCAGGGGACTGGTAAGGTCACCCCCCCCTCCCTCCCTCCCTCCTCTCTCTCAGGGGACTGGTAAGGTCACCCCTCCCTCCCTCCCTCCCTCCCTCCCTCCCTCCCTCCCTCCCTCCCTCCCTCCTCTCTCTCAGGGGACTGGTAAGGTCACCCCTCCCTCCCTCCCTCCCTCCCTCCCTCCTCTCTCTCAGGGGACTGGTAAGGTCACCCCTCCCTCCCTCCCTCCCTCCCTCCCTCCCTCCTCTCTCTCCCTCCCTCCCTCCCTCCCTCCCTCCCTCCTCTCTCTCAGGGGACTGGTAAGGTCACCCCTCCCTCCCTCCTCTCTCTCAGGGGACTGGTAAGGTCACCCCTCTCCCCTCCCTCCCTCCCTCCCTCCCTCCCTCCCTCCCTCCTCTCCCTCAGGGGACTGGTAAGGTCACCCCTCCCTCCCTCTCTCCTCTCTCCCAGGGGACTGGT
The DNA here is from genome assembly GCF_964263955.1 of Coregonus lavaretus. Lineage (NCBI taxonomy): Eukaryota > Metazoa > Chordata > Actinopteri > Salmoniformes > Salmonidae > Coregonus > Coregonus lavaretus. The sequence continues at coordinate 585,887 of NW_028164896.1, forward strand.
AAGGTCACCCCTCCCTCCCTCTCTCCTCTCCCTCAGGGGACTGGTAAGGTCACCCCTCCCTCCCTCCCTCCCTCCCTCCCTCCCTCTCTCAGGGGACTGGTAAGGTCACCCCTCCCTCCCTCCCTCTCTCCTCTCTCTCAGGGGACTGGTAAGGTCACCCCTCCCTCCCTCCCTCCCTCCCTCCCTCCCTCTCTCAGGGGACTGGTAAGGTCACCCCTCCTTCCCTCCCTCTCTCCTCTCCCTCAGGGGACTGGTAAGGTCACCCCTCCCTCCCTCCCTCCCTCCCTCCCTCCCTCAGGGGACTGGTAAGGTCACCCCTCCCTCCCTCCCTCTCTCCTCTCCCTCAGGGGACTGGTAAGGTCACCCCTCCCTCCCTCCCTCTCTCTCTCCCTCCCTCCCTCCCTCCCTCCCTCTCTCCTCTCCCTCAGGGGACTGGTAAGGTCACCCCTCCCTCCCTCTCTCCTCTCCCTCAGGGGACTGGTAAGGTCACCCCTCCCTCCCTCTCTCCTCTCCCTCAGGGGACTGGTAAGGTCACCCCTCCCTCCCTCTCTCCTCTCCCTCAGGGGACTGGTAAGGTCACCCCTCGCCCCTCTCCTCCCTCAGGGGACTGGTAAGGTCACCCCTCCCTCCCTCCCTCTCTCAGGGGACTGGTAAGGTCACCCCTCGCCCCTCTCCTCTAGCCTGACCACCTGTGTTTTCTGGCTCTGGACCAACCCATCGGTTTCTGGACCAATCAGATATCCCCGAATGTGTTCTCATTTGGTGACGGTCGGGAGGCACTCAGATAGCCTTTGGCTGGAGCAAGGACTCTGGGTAGCCAGGCAACCCCTCTCCTCTCCTCCTATTTCTGTACTCTCCTCCCTTTCACTATGAGTAGGGCCCATGTTTGTTTCTAACCATGTGATGTGTGGTGTGTGTGGTGTCTGTGGTGTGTGTGGTGTGTGTGGTGTGTGTGGTGTATGTGGTGTGTGTGGTGTCTGTGGTGTGTGTGGTGTGTGTGGTGTCTGTGGTGTGTGTGGTGTGTGTGGTGTGTGTGGTGTCTGTGGTGTGTGTGGTGTGTGTGGTGTGTGTGGTGTCTGTGGTGTGTGTGGTGTGTGTGGTGTCTGTGGTGTGTGTGGTGTGTGTGGTGTCTGTGGTGTGTGTGGTGTGTGTGGTGTCTGTGGTGTGTGTGGTGTCTGTGGTGTGTGTGGTGTCTGTGGTGTCTATGGTGTGTGTGGTGTCTGTGGTGTGTGTGTGGTGTCTGTGGTGTGTGTGGTGTGTGTGGTGTCTGTGGTGTCTGTGGTGTGTGGCTTCCATTGAGGAAGTACCTCTAGGACCAGGGTTCTGTCCCTGCCTTCATTTTGGCAGCTGCCTTCGTTTACACAGGCCGCCCAATTCTGATCTTTTTTCCCCCCACTAATTGGTCTTATGACCAATCATATCAGATCTTTTCACATCAGATCTTTGTCAGAGCTGATGTGATTGGTCAAAAGACTAATTAGGGGAGAAAATAAATAAATCAGAATTGGGCGGGGACAGAACCCTGGTCCTAGAGCTGTCCAGGTGCTGCATTGTGTGCAGCACAGCTAGAGGTACTTCCTCAATGGAAGTCACACACACACACACACACACACACACACACACACACACACACACACACACACACACACACACACACACACACACACACACACACACACACACACACACACACACACACACACACACCACACACACACACACCACACACACCACACACACACACCACACACACACACACACACACACACACACACACACCACACACACACACCACACACACACACACCACACACACACACACACACACACACACACACACACACACACACACACACACACACACACACACACCACACACACCACACACACACACACACACACACACACACACACACACACACACCACACACACACACCACACACACACACACACACACACACACACACACACACACACACACACACACACACACACACACCACACACACACACACACACACACACACACACACACACACACACACACACACATCACACACACACACACACACCACACACATCACAGGGCCCTACTCACAGTGAGAAGGAGAGGGTAGTGAGACCAGCTCTTAACACTAAAACTGCTCATGAATTTAATTTGTTTATCACGCTGCCATTTTTAAAGCCACGCCCCAATCAGTCCTTGACGTTTCCTAAATAGGTCTACGGTGAGGGTGTAAAACATTAGGAACACCTGTTCTTTCCATAACACAGACTGACCAGGTGAATCCAGGTGAAAGCTATGATCCCTTATTGATGTCACTTGTTAAATACGATTCAAAATCGGTGTAGGTGAAGGAGAGGAGACAGGTTAAAGAAGGATTTTTAAGCCTTGAGACAATTGAGACATGGATTGTGTACGTGTGCCATTCAGAGGGTGAATGGACAAGACAAAAGATTTAAGTGCCTTTGAACGGGGAACGGTAGTAGATGCCAGGCGCACCGGTTTGAGTGTGTCAAGAACTGCAACGTGTGTTTCAAGAATGGTCCACCACCCAAAGGACATCCAGCCAACTTGACACAACTGTGGGAAGCATTGGAGTCAACATGGGCCAGCATCCCTGTGGAACGCTTTCAACACCTTATAGAGTCCATGCCCTGACGAATTGAGGCTGTTCTGAAGGCAAAACGGGGGGGTGCAACTCAATATTAGGAAGGTGTTCCTAATGTTTTGTATACTCAGTGTATAACAATAACTAAGTATGAAATGGAGCATGAGACTAGGAGGGACAAGGTACATAGCAACAAGGTGGGCCAACGTACATAGCAACCAGACTCACTGGAGACAAACAGAAGAGGTAAATTAATTAGGGACATGATGAGCGTGCGTGTAAGAGCTATGAGGGGATTGAAGTAGAGGATTATGGGGTTTTAGATTTGTTCCCCAGACATCTTGAGGTAATTATATTGGTACTAAGATTCACTCAACCTCTAGTTTCCACACATACAAGCTTCTAAATATTTACTACAACCTGTTGGTTCTACTACACAGTTCATTCTAAATACTTAATACAACCTGTTGGTTCTACTACACAGTTCATTCTAAATACTTAATATAACCTGTTGTTTTTACTACCCAGTTCATTCAAAATACTTAATATAACCTGTTGTTTTTACTACACAGTTCATTCTAAATACAACCTGTTGGTTCTACTACACAGTTCATTCAAAACACTTAATATAACCTGTTGGTTCTACTACACAGTTCATTCTAAATACTTAATATAACCTGTTGGTTCTACTACACAGTTCATTCTAAATACTTACTACAAACTATTGGTTCTACTACACAGTTCATTCAAAATACTTAATACAACCTGTTGGTTCTACTACACAGTTCATTCTAAATACTTACTACAAACTATTGGTTCTACTACACAGTTCATTCTAAATACTTAATACAACCTGTTGGTTCTACTACACAGTTCATTCTAAATACTTAATACAACCTGTTGGTTCTACTACACAGTTCATTCTAAATACTTAATACAACCTGTTGGTTCTACTACACGATTAATTCTACTACCATCTAAATACTGTATACTAAAAGTTTCTCCTTGGGTTACTGAGCAAGAGGTACAGAAACATGGAAACGGGCATCACTCATCTACTCCTGTAGGTTCCTCCACTAGGATCTAAACCTGATGTGCCCAGTATAATACCACAACACATGAGGTAGAGACAAGATGGCATTAAGTATCACTCGTCTACTAGTTAACTGTACATGATGAGCCCACTCTACCCTGGCTTACAGTAAACCACCAGAACATGATGAGCTAGATGTACAGACACGTACAGAATAAGCTCCTACACTAATATTCTGTTAAATACATGACCTTTAGACATTGACACCTGTGATGAGTGTGATTAGAAGGAGTCAGGCGCAGGAGGGTAAAATCACAGAATGCAGTGTTTATTCCGTCGTACACAGGGGAACAATCAAATGGATAGCGACAACAAAATACAGACACAGGGGAACAATCTACCCCGGCAATACAAGGTACGGGTAGCTCCACCGAGCTTCACTCAACTCACATAAAACAAATCACCCACAAGGACAAGGGGGCAGATGGAACACTTATACACAGACTAATGAGGGGATATGAACCAGGTGTGTGTAATTGACAAGACAAGACAAGACAAATGGAATGATGAGATATGGAGCGGCAGTGGCTAGAAGGCCGGTGACAGAGAGAGACAGAGAGAGAGAGAGGAGGAGCGAGAGAAAGAGGAGGAGCGGGAGAGAGAGGAGGAGCGGGAGAGAGAGGAGGAGCGAGAGAAAGAGGAGGAGCGGGAGAGAGAGGAGGAGCGGGAGAGAGAGGAGGAGCGGTAATTGAGAGGAGGAGCGGGAGAGAGAGGAGGAGCGGGAATTGAGAGGAGGAGCGGGAGAGAGAGGAGGAGCGGGAGAGAGAGGAGGAGCGGGAATTGAGAGGAGGAGCGGGAGAGAGAGGAGGAGCGGGAGAGAGAGGAGGAGCGGGAGAGAGAGGAGGAGCGGGAGAGAGATGGCCGTGAGTAGAGTGAGAGTACTCATTTTACATTTTAGTCGTTTAGCAGACGCTCTTATCCAGAGCGACTTACAGTTAGTGAGTGCATACATAATTTTTTTCATACATAGTATTTTTTCATACTGGCCCCCAGTGGGAATCGAACCCACAACCCTGGCGTTGCAAACGCCATGCTCTACCAACTGAGCTACAATCCTGCCTGCCATTCCCTCCCCTACCCTGGACGACGCTGGGCCAAATTGTGCGCCGCCCCATGGGGGTCACCCGGTCGCGGCCGGCTACGACAGAGCCTGAATTGGAACCAGGATCTCTAGCGGCCTTAGACCACTGCGCCACTCGGGACCCTCTGTCGGAAGTCTGGATCCAAACACCCAGCAGTACATGGAAACCCTCTCCAGTAGAGAGAGAGAGGGGACAAACACAGAGCAGTGATGTGCCTCTCGATTCACCCATCACTCAGTGTGTGTGTGTGTTTGTAAACGTGTGTGTTCAAGGCCAGAATAGGTAATGACTCTCAGTACCAACCATCCATCTGCAACCAACCATCCATCTGCAACCAACCATCCGAGTCAGAATTTAGGGCAGCCCGACTGGCACACCACTGGGTGTCACACAAACTCACTCACTGTGTGTATGTGTGTGTGTGTGTGTGTGTGTGTGAGAGAGAGAGAGAGCGCCAGCCAGCCAGTCAGTGAATGAGTGAGTCAGTGAGGATCATTATACTGCCATAAAACTCAGTCCTTTGAGCATAAAGTGATTTCTGAATAACATGCGAGACTGGAGGAGAAAAATGACAGACAAAGAGTATGAGAGAGAGAGAGAGGAGTTACAGAGACACAGAGAGAGAGAAAGAGAGAGAGAGAGAGAGAGACAGAGAGAGAGAGAGAGAGAGAGAGGAGTTACAGAGACACAGAGAGAGACACAGAGAGAGAGAGAGAGAGAGACACAGAGAGAGAGAGAGAGAGAGAGAGAGAGAGAGAGAGAGAGAGAGAGAGAGAGAGAGAGAGAGAGAGAGAGAGAGAGAGAGAGAGAGAGAGAGGTACAGTACTTGGCAGTAGTACTGTAGACAACTTTATCACTGACCTCAACCCAGAGTCTCTCAGAGCGTTCACAGTCAGCCCACTGACACCCCTATCAGACCACAGCAAAATCACAGTCTACTTGAACAGAGCAATACTCAATCATGAGGCATCAAAGCCAAATGAACTGAATAATATTAAGAAATGCTATAGGTGGAAGGAAAGTAGTGTTGACCTACCAAAAAACAATTAGGCAACAACAAATTCAATCCATTCTAGACAACTTCCTGGACAAAACGTTCCACTGTAATAGTGAAGTTGTAAACGTGGCAGTAGAAAACCTAAACAGAATATTTGACCTCTCAGCTTCCCTATCAAATCTAAAAATCTTTAACAGAAAACCGAAGAAAAGTAACAATATGTCACGATCGTCGTTAGATGAGGAAGACGAAGGCGCAGCGTGATAACCGTACATCTTTATTACGTACTTAACACACGATCAAAACAAAACAACAAACGATACGTGAAGTCCTAGGTTAAACACCAAAACAAACCTTACGGAACAAGATCCCACAATAAACAGTGCCAAACAGGCTGCCTAAGTATGGTCCCCAATCAGAGACAACAAGCAACAGCTGCCTCTGATTGGGAACCACCCTGGCCAACATAGAAATACATGAACTAGAACGAAACATAGAAAATAACACATAGAAAATCCACACCCCAGAGCCAGGGCGTGACACAATAGTGATAAATGGTTTGATGAAGAATGCAAAAACCTAAGAAAGAAATTGAGAAACCTATCCAACCAAAAACATAGACCCAGAAAACCTGAGCCTACGCCTTCACTATGGTGAATCACTAAAACAATACAGAAATACACTACGGAGAAAGAAGGAACAGCATGTCAGAAATCAGCTCAATGAAATTGAAGAATCCATAGACTCTAACCACTTCTGGGAAAATTGGAAAACACTAAACAATCAACAACACGAAGAGCTATCTATCCAAAACAGAGATGTATGGGTAAACCACTTCTCCAATCTTTTTGGCCCTATAACAGAGAACAAACAGCAAAAAAATATACATGATCAAATGCAAATCTTAGAATCAACTATTAAAGAATACCAGAACCCACTGGATTCTCCAATTACATTGAATGAACTACAGGACAAAATACAAACCCTCCAACCCAAAAAGGCCTGTGGTGTTGATGGTATCCTCAATGAAATGATAAAATATACAGACCACACATTTCAATTAGCTATACTTAAACTCTTTAACATCATCCTTAGCTCTGGCATCTTCCCCAATATTTGGGACCAAGGACTGATCACCCCAATCCACAAAAGTGGAGACAAATTTGACCCCAATAACTACCGTGGGATATGCGTCAACAGCAACCTTGGGAAAATCCTCTGCATTATCATTAACAGCAGACTAGTTAATTTCCTCAGTGAAAACAATGTACTGAGCAAATGTCAAATTGGCTTTTTACCAAATTACCGTACAACAGACCACGTATTCACCCTGCACACCCTAATTGACAAACAAACAAAACAAAACAAAGGCAAAGTCTTCTCATGCTTTGTTGAGTTCAAAAAAGCTTTTGACTCAATTTGGCATGCGGGTCTGCTATACAAATTGATGGAAAGTGGGGTTGGGGGAAAAACATTCAACATTATAAAATCCATGTACACAAACAACAAGGGTGTGGTTAAAATTGGCAAAAAAACACACACATTTCTTTCCACAGGACCGTGGGGTGAGACAGGGATGCAGTTTAAGCCCCACCCTCTTCAACATATATATCAACGAATTGGCGAGGGCACTAGAACAGTCTGCAGCACCCGGCCTACCAGAATCTGAAGTCAAATGTCTACTGTTTGCTGAGGATCTGGTACCTCTGTCACCAACCAATGAGGGCCTACAGCAGCACCTAGATCTTCTGCACAGATTCTGTCAGACCTGGGCCCTGACAGTAAATCTCAGTAAGACAAAAATAATGGTGTTCCAAAAAAGGTCCAGTTGCCAGGACCACAAATACAAATTACATCTAGACACTGTTGCCCTAGAGCAAACAAAAAACAGTACATACCTCGGCCTAAACATCAGCGCCACAGGTAACTTCCACAAAGCTGTGAACGATCTGAGAGACAAGGCAAGAAGGGCCTTCTATGCCATCAAAAGGAACATAAAATTTGACATACCAATTAGGATCTGGCTAAAAATACTTGAATCAGTTATAGAACCCATTGCCCTTTATGGTTGTGAGGTCTGGGGTCCGCTCACTAACCAAGAATTCACAAAATGGGAGAAACACCAAATTGAGACACTCCTCCGTGTACAACGTAAAACACCAAATAATGCATGCAGAGCAGAATTAGGCCAATATCGGCTATTTATCAAAATCCTGAAAAGAGCCGTTAAATTATATAACCACTTAAAAGGAAGCGATTCCCAAACCTTCCATAACAAAGCCATCACCTACAGAGAGATGAACCTGGAGAAGAGTCCCCTAAGTAAGCTTGTCCTGGGGCTCTGTTCACAAACACAAACAGACCCCACACAGCCCCAGGACAACAACAACAACAACAACACAATTAGACCCAACCAAATCATGAGAAAACAAAAAGAGAATTACTTGACACATTGGAAAGAACAAACAAAAAAACAGAGCAAACTAGAATGCTATTTGGCCCTAAACAGAGAGTACACAGTGGCAGAATACCTGACCACTGTGACTGACCCAAACTTAAGGAAAGCTTTGACTATGTACAGACTCAGTGAGCATAGCCTTGCTATTGAGAAAGGCTGCCGTAGGGCAGACCTAGCTCTCAAGAGAAGACAGGCTATGTGCACACTGCCCACAAAATGAGGTGGAAACTGAGCTGCACTTCCTAACCTCCTGCCAAATGTATGACCATATTAGAGACACATATTTCCCTCAGATTACAGCGATCAACAAAGAATTCGAAAACAAACCCAATTTTGATAAACTCCCTTATCTACTGGGTGACAAACCACAGTGTGCCATCACAGCTGCAAGATTTGTGACCTGTTGCCACAAGAAAAGGGCAACCAGTGAAGAACAAACACCATTGTAAATACAACCCATATTTACGTTTATTTATTTTCCTTTTTGTACTTTAACTATTTGCACATTGTTACAACACTGTATATATACATAATATGACATTTGAAATGTCTTTATTCTTTTGGAACTTCTGAGTGTAATGTTTACTGTTAATATTTATTGTTTATTTCACTTTTGTTTACTATCTACTTCACTTGCTTTGGCAATGTTAACATACGTTTCCCATGCCAATAAAGCCCTTCAATTGAATTGAATTGAATTGAAATTGAATTGAGAGAGGATAGGTACAGAGAGAGAGAGAAAGAGAGGAGAGGAGAGGTACAGAGACAGAGAGAGGGGAGAGGTAAAGAGAGAGAGAGGAGAGGTACAGAGAGAGAGAGAGAGAGGTGAGATGGAGAGAGAGAGAGAGAGAGAGAGAGAGAGAGAGAGAGAGAGAGAGAGAGAGAGAGAGAGAGAGAGAGAGGATAGGTACAGAGACTATGAGAGAGAGAGGAGAGGTACAGGAGAGTGGAAAAACATCACCTGGTCCGACGAATCCCGGTTCCTGTTGCGTCATGCTGATGGCAGAGTCAGGATTTGGCGTAAGCAGCATGAGGCCTCATCCTGCCTGGTGTCAACGGTGCACACGTTAGGTCCCTTGATACCAATTGAGCAACGTTTCCATGTCCTGAAGAATTCAGGCTGTTATGGAAGCAAAAGGGGGTACTAGATGGGTGTACCTAAAAAAGCGTATACGTTGAAGAGGGTGGGCCTCAAGCTGCATCTCTGTCTCACCCCCCAGCCGACGGAAGAAATCACTCTCCTTCTCTCCCCCAGATAACACAGCTAACTGTTCCTCCATGTTAGCTCAGCTGGCTCCTTCTAATGACAGGATACAACTATGGCAGTCTCAGACCGAAGCGTGTAGCATAGAGCAGCAGAAGAACTCCGTTTGAGTGCAAGAACCCAGCAGCCCTCCTGTTGTGGAGAGGTCGGGCTGGAGGCCCACTTATTTTGTTGTTGATATTGAATGTATTATTACTTATAATAATAATAATAATATGCCATTTAGCAGACGCTTTTATCCAAAGCGACTTACATTTTTATTTATGGGTGGTCCCAGGGATCGAACCCACTACCTTGGCGTTACAAGCGCCGTGCTCTACCAGCTGAGCTACAGAGGACCACTTAAACTCTTCATGTATTTCTTACTGTTATGTTTAGTTTGAGTGGCAGTTATTTGGTCAATTTCCCACCTTTTTTCCCCCAGCGCTCGGCCCGGGAATCGAACAGGCGACCTTTCTACCACAGGACCAACTCCTTAGCCACTGGGCTACCTACCACCCCCATGGAAATGGATGAAAACAGAGCTAAGCTGTGAGGCGGTGCTCTTACATACAGTGCATTCGGAAAGTATTCAGACCCCTTCACTTTTTCCACATTGTTATGTTACAGCCTTATTCTAAAATGGATTAAATAAAAAAATGTCCCTCATCAATCTACACACAATACCCCATAATGACAAAGCGAAAACAGCATTGAAGGTCCCCAAGAACACAGCAGCCTCCATCATTCTTAAATAGAAGAAGTTTGGAACCACCAAGAATCTTCCTAGAGCTGGTCGCCCGACCAAACTGAGCAATCGGGGGAGAAGGGCCTTGGTCAGAGAGATGATGGTCACTCTGACAGAGCTCCAGAGTTTCTCTGTGGAGATGGGAGAACCTTCCAGAAGGACAACCATCTCTGCAGCTCTCCACCAATCAGGCCTTTATGGTACAGTGGCCAGACGGAAGCCACTCCTCAGTAAAAGGCACATGACAGCCCGCTTGGAGTTTGCCAAAAGGCACCTAAAGGACTCTCAGGCTATGAGAAACAAGATTCTCTGGTCTGATGAAACCAAGATTGAACTCTTTTGCCTAAATTCAAAGCTTCACGTCTGGAGGAAACCTGGCACCATCCCTACGGTGAAACATGGTGGTGGCAGCATCATGCTGTGGAGATGTTTTTCAGTGGCAGGGACTGGGAGACTTCTCAGGATTGAGGGAAAGATGAACGGAGCAAAGTACAGAAAGATCCTTGATGAAAACCTGCTCCAGAGCGCTCAGGACCTCAGACTGGGGCGAAGGTTCAACTTCCAACAGGACAACAACCCTAAGCACATAGCCAAGACAACACAAGAGTGGCTTCGGGACAAGTAGCTGAATGTCCTTGAGTGGCCCAGCCAGAGCCCGGACTTGAACCCAATCGAAAATCTCTGGAGAGACCTGAAAATAGCTGTGCAGCGACTCTCCCCGTCCAACCTGACAGAGCTTGAGAGGATCTGCAGAGAAGAATGGGAGAAGCTCCCCAAATACAGGTGTGCCAACCTTGTAGTGTTATACCCAAGAAGACTCGAGGCTGTAATCGCTGCCAAAAGGTGCTTCAACAAAGTACTGAGTAAAGGGTCTGAATACTTATGTAAATGTGATATCCGTTTTTTATTTTTTATAAATTTGCAAAAATGTCTAAAAATGTGTGTTTTTGCTTTGTCATTACTGTGTATTGTGTGTAGATTGATGAGGTACAAAACAATTTAATCAATTTTAGAGTAAGGCTGTAATGCAACTAAATGTGGAAAAAGTGAAGGGGTCTGAATACTTTCCGAATGTACTGTACAGTTAAAGTCGGAAGTTTACATACACCTTAGCCAAATACATTTAAACTCAGTTTTTCACAATTCCTGACATTTAATCCTAGTAAAAATTCCCTGTTTTAGGTCAGTTAGGATCACCACTTTATTTTAAGAATGTGAAATGTCAGAAAAATAGTAGAGATAATTATTTCTTTCAGCTTTTATTTCTTTCATCACATTCCCAGTGGGTCAGAAGTTTACATACACTCAATTAGTATTTGGTAGCATTGCCTTTAAATTGTTTAACTTGGGTCAAAAGTTTCGGGTAGCCTTCCACAAGCTTCCCACAATAAGTTGGGTGTATTTTGGCCCATTCCTCCTGACAGAGCTGGTGTAACTGAGTCAGGTTTGTAGGCCTCCTTGCTCGCACACGCTTTTTCAGTTTTGCCCATACATTTTCTATAGGATTGAGGTCAGGGCTTTGTGATGGCCACTCCAATTCCTTGACTTTGTTGTCCTTAAGCCATTTTGCCACAACTTTGGAAGTATGCTTGGGGTCATTGTCCATTTGGAAAACCCATTTGCGACCAAGCTTTAACTTCCTGACTGATGTCTTGAGATGTTGCTTCAATATATCCACATAATTTTCCTTCCTCATGATGCCATCTATTTTGTGAAGTGCACCAGTCCCTCCTGCAGCAAAGCACCCCCACAGCATAATGTTGCCACCCCAGTGCTTCACGGTTGGGATGGTGTTCTTCGGCTTGCAAGCATCCCACTTTTTCCTCTAAACATAACGATAGTCATTATGGCCAAACAGTTCTATTTTTGTTTCATCAGACCAGAGGACATTTCTCCAAAAAGTAAGATCTTTGTCCCCATGTGCAGTTGCAAACCGTAGTCTGGCTTTTATATGGCGGTTTTGGAGCAGTGGCTTCTTCCTTGCTGAGCGGCCTTTCAGGTTATGTCGATATAGGACTCGTTTTATTGTGGATATAGATACTTTTGTACCCGTTTCCTCCAGCATCTTCACAAGGTCCTTTGGTGTTGTTCTGGGATTGATTTGGACTTTTCGCACCAAAGTACGTTCATCTCTAGGAGACAACGCGTCTCCTTCCTGAGCGGTATGACGGCTGCGTGGTCCCATGGTGTTTATACTTGCATACTATTGTTTGTACAGATGAACGTGTTACCTTCAGGCGTTTGGAAATTGCTCCCAAGGATGAACCAGACTTGTGGAGGTCTACCATTTCTTTTCTGAGGTCTTGGCTGATTTCTTTTGATTTTCCATGATGTCAAGCAAAGAGGCACTGAGTTTGAAGGTAGGCCTTGAAATACATCCACAGGTACACCTCCAATTGACTCAAATGATGTAAATTAGCTTATTAGAAGCTTCTAAAGCCATGACATCATTTTCTGGAATTTTCCAAGCTGTTTAAAGGCACAGTCAACTTAGTGTATGTAAACTTCTGACCCACTGGAATTGTAATACATTGAATTATAAGTGAAATCATCTGTCTGTAAACAATTGTTGGAAAAATTACTTGTGTCATGCACAAAGTAGATGTCCTAACCGACTTGCCAAAACCATAGTTTGTTAACAAGAAACTTGTGGAGTGGTTGAAAAACAAGTTTTAATGACTCCAGCCCAAGTGTATGTAAACTTCCGACTATGGGTGGGGTTCTCTCTCTCGCTCTATCTATTATATACTACCAGTTCTCTCCTTCTCTCCCTACATCACTCTTCTGCTGAGAGCATCTGCCTTGTGTAGAACTCAATGTTCCAGCTTTGACATTTACTCCAACAATTCCCCCCGGCACCCCAACACACACACAAACACACACACACACACACACACACACCACAATAAACACCAAGACAACAGCTTCTCCCCTGAGTATCAATGCCACAAGCGACAGAAAAGCTCTGTCCCTCCCCTCCCTGGTGTTGTTGCAGTGTAATCAGATGTGTAGAAGGTTTAACCTCCATCTCTTCATGGGGAGTAAAGCCATGTTTGACTGAGTTCGTCAACAACCAGATTTTTCAAAAAGTGCGTGTGTGTATGTTTATGTGTGTGTGTGTGTGTGTATGTGTGTGTGTGTGTGTGTGTTGAGTGGCCCACTCAAAGGCTGAACTATAGCCAACACACAGTAAAATAGTGCCAACAGACAGATGGAGTTTGGGTGAGATCTTGAATGAATCTCTCTCTCATCAGTTTGGTCGCTGTAGGAGGGCAGTTCCCCCACGAGTGTGTGCAGACTTTCCTAACAACAGTTATTTTAGAATCTTAAATACCCACAAAGACAGATAGGGATGAGGGTGTGCTTAAAAAAGGAGCAATTCGGGATTGGTACATCCGATTTTAGATCTGTTATTTAGTAGCTCCATCTATGAATTTGAGAGTGGTTACATTTCCCTAGCCCCATCCCTCAGCTGTTTGCCAAAAGAAAAGTGGCGGACGCGAGTTTTGCGGACTGCAGCTTTAACCTTTTACTGCGGCGGGCTAAAATCAGGGTCACACAGAGTGTTTCTTGGTAGTCTTAAACAAATCTACTTTGAAACAAAAATATACACCTCACACACATGGTTATGGGCTTAAAGAAAGAAGACACCTGTAACATGTCAGATATAGAGTTGAAATGTATTCCATTTTGAGTTTGCATCCCAATATTACACTTTATATACATCAAAGAAGACTGAAATATAACAAAACCTTTTGACATAGAAACACTAGATTTGTCTGTATATATATTTTAAAAAAGTGTATTAATTATGAAAAATATGAATAACATTACACCAATGAAGCCACTAGAGGGCGATTTGGTCATTTGACTGCAGGAAAAGGTTTAAATATCTCTATCCTTTGTGTTTGTTTGTATCCTATGAGTTGTACCCTAATTCTGTGACAGTTGTCCTCCTCTTTAAGTATCTCTCCCTTTCTCTTCTTCAAGGCTCGTAGTCTTCTCTCTCTCTCATTCGCCCTCCCCCATCCTCTCTCCCCCTCCCTCCCCTCTCTCCCCCTCCTCTGTCCCCGTCCTCTCTCCCCCTCCCCCCCGTCCTCTCCCCATCCTCCCTCCCCCGTCCTCTCTCCCCCTCCCTCCCCCATCCTCTCTCCCCCTCCCTCCCTCCCTCCCTCCCCCCATCCTCTCTCCCCCTCCCTCCCCAGTCCTCTCTCCCCCTCCTCTCTCCTCCTCCCTCCCTCCCCGTCCTATCTCCCCCTCCCCCCGTCCTCTCTCCCCCTCCTCTCTCCTCCTCCCTCCCTCCCCGTCCTCTCTCCCCCTCCCTCCCCCGTCCTCTCTCCCCCGTCCTCTCTCCCCGTCCCTCCCCCGTCCTCTCTCCCCCTCCCTCCCCCGCCCGTCCTCTCTCCCCCTCCCTCCCCCGTCCTCTCTCCCCCTCCCTCCCCCGTCCTCTCTCCCCCATCCTTCCCCGTCCTCTCTCCCCCGTCCTCTCTCCCCGTCCCTCCCCCGTCCTCTCTCCCCCTCCCTCCCCCGCCCGTCCTCTCTCCCCCTCCCTCCCCCGTCCTCTCTCCCCCGTCCTCTCTCCCCCTCCCTCCCCCGTCCTCTCTCCCCCTCTCCCCCTCTCATTAGTTTTCTCCATCTCTCTGTTTTTTAGTGAAGGTGACAGACAGAGACTGTATCAGAGACAACCCACCTCCACATTCCATCACTTCCACTGACAGACAGCTGCATATTCAGCACACAGATACATGGCCATTTATCGTGTGTGTGTGTGTGGGGGGGGGGGGGTGGGTGGGTGGGTGTGTGTGTGCTGGTGGATGGGGTGGTAAGAAACTCAGCCAGTCTCGTAAACAAACAAGCACACACCACTGGCCTATTTCTTCCTGTCCACACACACAGCCACCGGCCCCCAGTCTAGGCCCATATGGTTTCATCAGTAATGAGGACAGAGCCCAGGTGGGACAAAACCAAGTGGCCTAACCTTTAATGATCTGTGTGTGTGTGTGTGTGGGGTGGGGGGGGTATTCTCCCTATATCAAGGATAGAGAACTGTCGGCCCGCATGACCCCCCTTTTGGGAACTCAGTCGGGGCCTCAACTTCCTGTTGAGAGTTAGAATAATAGAATACACGAGGTGGTTGTGAATCAGCAGCCAATCAATTCGCCCATGTCAGCAAAACATTTTTAGATTGCTAAGTTAGTCTAGCGGCCAGCTATCTAAATTTATAGTAAGCATGGTCGAATTACCGACCGGCATGGGGCCCATTGACCATCAGTTATCATATTCAAAACTACACATTTTTCTCCGCCCCATGGCAAAATGAGTAGAATTGCATGAAAGGAGTTAGAAAATTGCTAAATCTTCTCTCCATCCCATGACAAAAATATGTAGAATTGCAGCAAACTCGCTTTAGAACGGTAACATTTTCTCCACGCCCAACGGCAAAATGCAGTCACTGCTCACACCCCAACAGCTTCAATCTGCCTGACACTGCTCAATCCCCAACAGCTTCCATCTGCCTGACACTGCTCACACCCCAACAGCTTCAATCTGCCTGACACTGCTCACACCCCAACAGCTTCCATCTGCCTGACACTGCTCACACCCCAACAGCTTCCATCTGCCTGACACTGCTCACACCCCAACAGCTTCAATCTGCCTGACACTGCTCACACCCCAACAGCTTCAATCTGCCTGACACTGCTCACCCCCCAACAGCTTCAATCTGCCTGACACTGCTCACACCCCAACAGCTTCCATCTGCCTGACACTGCTCACACCCCAACAGCTTCCATCTGCCTGACACTGCTCACCCCCCAACAGCTTCAATCTGCCTGACACTGCTCACCCCCCAATAGCTTCAATCTGCCTGACACTGCTCACCCCCCAACAGCTTCCATCTGCCTGACACTGCTCACACCCCAACAGCTTCCATCTGCCTGACACTGCTCACACCCCAACAGCTTCCATCTGCCTGACACTGCTCACACCCCAACAGCTTCCATCTGCCTGACACTGCTCACACCCCAACAGCTTCCATCTGCCTGACACTGCTCACACCCCAACAGCTTCCATCTGCCTGACACTGCTCACACCCCAACAGCTTCCATCTACCTGACACTGCTCACACCCCAACAGCTTCCATCTGCCTGACACTGCTCACCCCCCAACAGCTTCCATCTGCCTGACACTGCTCACCCCCCAACAGCTTCAATCTGCCTGACACTGCTCACCCCCCAACAGCTTCCATCTGCCTGACACTGCTCACCCCCCAACAGCTTCAATCTGCCTGACACTGCTCACCCCCCAACAGCTTCCATCTGCCTGACACTGCTCACCCCCCAACAGCTTCCATCTGCCTGACACTGCTCACACCCCAACAGCTTCCATCTGCCTGACACTGCTCACACCCCAACAGCTTCCATCTGCCTGACACTGCTCACCCCCCAACAGCTTCAATCTGCCTGACACTGCTCACCCCCCAACAGCTTCCATCTGCCTGACACTGCTCACCCCCCAACAACTTCAATCTGCCTGACACTGCTCACACTCTGACTGTATTTCAGCTTGTGCATTACTCACCTAATTAGTGTGTGTGTGTGTGTGTGTGTGTGTGTGTGTGTGTGTGTGTGAGACAGAGATATCATGGTTCCACAATTGCAACACTGCTGTCTTTACAGACACACCATTTTAAATAAGGTCCAATGCATCTGTTTTCATCTCAATATCAAATCATTTCTGGGTAACAATTAAGTACCTTACTGTGATTCTTTTTTTAAACTATTTTCATTGAAAACAAACAAAAATAGCTTCTTAGCAAAGTTACATTTCTCCTAGTAAGAATTTAGCTAGGACTGTCTGGGAGTGGTCTGAGTGGGGAGGGGACAACTGAAAATGAGCTGCTATTGGCCGAGAGGTTTGGAACTTTTTCTTATTGTTCTATTAACCAATTTACCAACTGATGATGTCACCAGGCAGGCCAAAACTCCATCCCACCAAAACAGGATGAAATGTCAGGCAGTCTTTTCAAACACCTCTTACAGTAAAAGGGCAATATATACAGTACCAGTCAAAAGTTTGGACACACCTACTCATTCAAGGGTTTTTCTTTATTTTTACTATGTTCTACATTGTAGAATAATAGTGAAGACATCAAGATTATGAAATAACACATATGGAATCATGTAGTAACCAAAACAGTGTTAAACAAATCAAAATATATTTTATATTTGAGATTCTTCAAAGTAGCCACCCTTTGTCTTGATGACAGTCTTGGCATTCTCTCAAACAGCTTCACCTGGAATGCTTTTCCAACAGTCTTGAAGGAGATCCAACATATGCTGAGCACTTGTTGGCTGCTTTTCCTTCACTCTGCAGTCCAACTAATCCCAAACCATCTCAATTGGGTTGAGGTCAGGGGATTGTGGAGGCCAGGTCATCTGATGCAGCACTCCATCACTCTCCTTCTTGGTCAAATAGCCCTTACACAGCCTGGAGGTGTGTTTGGGGTCATTGTCCTGTTGAAAAACAAATGATAGTCCAACTAAGCGCAAACCAGATGGGATGGCGTATCGCTGCAGAATGCTGTGGTAGCCAAGCTGGTTAAGTATGCCTTGAATTCTAAATAAATCACAGACAGTGTCACCAGCAAAGCACCCCCACACCATCACACCTCCTCCTCCATGCTTCACGGTGGGTACCACACATGCGCCGATCATCCGTTCACCTATTCTGCGAAAGACATGGTGGTTGGAACCAAAAATCTCAAATTTGGACTCATCAGACCAAAGGACAGGTTTCCACCGGTCTAATGTCCATTGCTCGTGTTTCTTGGCCCAAGCAAGTCTCTTCTTATTATTGGTGTCCTTTAGTAGTGGTTTCTTTGCAGCAATTCGTCCATGAAGGCCTGATTCACACAGTCTCCTCTGAACAGTTGATGTTGAGATGTGTCTGTTACTTGAACTCTGTGAAGCATTTATTTGGGCTGCAATCTGAGGCTGGTAACTCTAATGAACTTATCCTCTACAGCAGAGGTAACTCTGGGTCTTCCTTTCCTGTGGCGGTCATCATGAGAGCCAGTTTCATCATAGCGCCTGATGGTTTTTGTGACTGCACTTGAAGAAACTTTCAAAGTTCTTGAAATTTTCCGGATTTACTGAGCTTCATGTCTTAAAGTTATATAATAATAATAAAATATAATATGCCATTTAGCAAACGCTTTTATCCAAAGCGACTTACAGTCATGTGTGCATACATTTTTAGGTATGTAAAAGTAATGATGGACTGTCGTTTCTCTTTGCTTATTTGAGCTGTTCCACAAGTTAACTTTGAACAAGGCACACCTGTTAATTGAATGCACTCCAGGTGACGACCTCATGAAGCTGGTTGAGAGAATGCCAAGAGTGTGCAAAGCTGTCATCAAGGCAAAGGCTGGCTACTTTGAAGAATCTCAAATATAAAATATATTTTGATTTGTTTAACACTTTTTTGGTTACTACATGATTCCATATGTGTTATTTCATAGTTTTGATGTCTTCACTATTATTGTACAATGTAGAAAATAGTAAAAATAAAGAAAAACCCTGGAATTAATAGTGTGTCCAAACTTTTGACTGGTACTGTATAAAACAGAGGAAAATAATTTTTTTACAGGAATTTTTACAGCAACATTTCAGCTTTACAGAAACCTCGCTCTCTGTGTCTGTCTTTCTCTCTCTCTCTGTGTGTCTCGGTTAACGCTCCCGGTCCCCGGGGTCCACTGACTCTCATGGCGCTTGTTCCTCGCGCCGCTGCCTCGTCACCCACCCGCTCGAGAAGGTCAGAAAGTCTGTCTAGGCGCGAGAATGCACGCATACACACAATAACTATAAACTGCAGTGCGGCATTCTATTTTTAAGAATAATATGAAGTGATATTGATAAATATTTTATTCCCGCCGAACGGAGCCGAGCCGAGCTGAGCGAGAAGAGCGGGGTGAGGGACAGAGGCATATAATCTAACGACGCTCATAAAGACCAACACACTCCAGGATTTGACAACGTATTGGAAACCACATCACACACACCTCTGCCTACACAGACCTCTCCTCTGCGCGCGCACACACACACACACACACCTGGATATTTGATAACCTCTGTAGTCGACAGTGCAGCCTCCACATAGACCGACCGACCACACACACCTGGATATTTGATAACCTCTGTAGTCGACACATAGACCGACCGACCACACACAATTCCAAATGCATTCCAAGTCGTGATGGAACGCCAGGCTACTGTAGGTAGGTCATCATCAACACATATTCCTAAAGCTCTCGCGCTGGAACACAACGTCAGACATTTCCAGCACACTTTGTCATATATATCCAAATAAACAAAACAAACAAATAGCCGATTTAACACCATTACAGCGAAAGACCATATGGAAAAAAAGTCATAATCGTACCTCTAAACATGTTGAAGGCGGTTGTTCTATCCGTCTGGTAGGCTATCCCAGTGTGAGTCCCATCCTCCTTGGACGTCACTTTCGGCCGAATGTAGCCTACTTGCCAGGTGTTTTCTCTGGTCTCAAATGAACAGTGTTGACAGGCAGAGTTGAAAACACACCCGCGGATATTCCGACAGAGAAGAAGTTAAAGCGTCTGGAAAATTCTACCAAAACAATTCAAGATGCGCTATCTATTCCAAAACGCACGGCAGGCAGGCGCAGCTTGTGTTTTGACTGCAGGCTACCACACACTGGGCGCGTTCGAGCGGATCACTTTTGTCAAATCGTTGGTCACCGCCTTTCAGAGTGTATTGCATTATGGTTTTAAAAATTGTCAGACTTGCGACTACATCTCCACTGCATGAACTTGACAAAAATAATGTGATCAAATGTCATGCAGTTTTCAATGAAATCGCCTTCAAGTCACTGCAGTTGCTTCTCACCAACTGCACCATGCAGCCAACACCTGCATTGTGGGAGGCACTATTTGTCAACCAATCATAAGGGTGTTTTTGTTTGACCCACGCAAACGTGGCCAAATAGATGACTGAAACAGGAACCAATTTTGCTGCAATTCTGAAGCTACACAGGATACAAATTAAAAGTGATATTTCACCAGTGGAGGCTCCTCAGAGGAGGAAAAGGAGGACCATCCTCCTCAGTGAATTTCATAAAAATGTAAATAGTGAAACATTAAGAACGTTATCCTTTTCATATAAAACTATACTAAATATATTCAGGTCACCAAATAATTGATTAAAACACACTGTTTTAATCGATTAAAACACACAGTAGCCTCAACAGCACTCTGTAGTGTGGCTCCATGGTGTAGCTGGACGACAGATAGCTTCTGTCCTCCTCTGGGTACGTTGACTTCAATAGAAAACCTAGGAGGCTCATAGCTTCTGTCCTCCTCTAGGTACATTGACTTCAATACAAAACCTAGGAGGCTCATGGTTCTCACCCCCTTCCATAGACTTATCCAGTAATTATGACAACTTCCGGAGGACGTCCTCCAACCTATCAGAGCTCTTGCAGCATGAACTGACATGTTGTCCACCCAATCAAAGGATCAGAGAATTAATCTAATACTGAAAGCATAAGCTACAGTTAGCTAGCACTGCAGTGCATAAAATGTGGTGAGTAGTTGACTCAAAGAGAGAGAAAGACAATAGTTGAACATTTTTAAACAAATAAATTTCTCCGAAAATTAAGGAGAAGCAAGAGAGAAAGCATGAGAGAGACAGCTAGCTAGCTATATTTTGTAGTATATATATATATATATATATATATATATATATATATATATATATATATATATATATATATATATATATATATATTTACTTTCACTTACTTAGCTAGCGAATGCAGCTAGCTAGTTTAGCCTACTCAAACACCCGGTTCAAACAGAGAGGGATGCTATGTTAGCTAGCTGGCTATGACTATCCAACACTGGAACTCTTCCAAGTCAAGGTAAGCTTTTGGTTGTATTAATGTATTGCCACCGGGGCCCGCCGGTGTAACTGCCAAACTGCTTGCTGTACTGCATGATTGTAGCGGGTTTCTAATGCGTTAGTTCTAATAGCTATGTTGACTAAGACGTTAATATGGTGAAAATGATGCAGACTGTGTGTAGCGGTTAGCGGTTACGTTATGAATGTTTGGCTTGGAAAGATTTTTTCGCTTGGTCTCAGACAGCTGTTGTATTGTGCACTGAAGTCCACTAGCGAAGGGAAAAGGTGAGAGGAGGAGAGATGTGAGAAGGAATTATATATACAACGAGCAAAGGGACCATGCGGTTTATACGTGACTGAGTTCTGTGTTTGCGTGTGATCAGGGGTGTATTCATTCCGCCGATTCTGTTGAAAAATGTTTCTTAAAACGGAAGCAAACGGAACGAAACGGGGCTAAACATACCTGAATTTGGCCAATAGAAACTCTCGTTTGCAACTGTTGGACTAATGATTACACCATAGGTCAGCTAGATTCGCTTGAACACACCCACTGGGTAAGGCGAAAGTTGCTGACTGTAGAGGGAAGTCGACCAGGAAAGTCAGGGGAAGGTACATATGCACTGACAGCAAGTCAGACAACTTCTGCTGTTTCTAGCAAACACCACAATGGCAGACATGGCCTTCGCCTTTGTTATTGCTGATGGAGTTGGTGCTATCGAAATTTCACTTCTACACGAAGCTGAACAAGATCGACATGGTCCAAGGAATGAATATCTTGATGATAACAGCCCAAGCTCTTTCTAACATTCACAATACTTTTTTTTTTTTTTTTTCTGTGATGGTTTTCTCAAAATACAACCATGTAGTGAGTGCAACAGGCTACTAGAATGAGAACCTGTAGGTGTTTTTGCAGCATGTGATCCTGTAAGTCACTCTGTATTAAACTATATCTATACTATGTGAAGCTTCATGTACCGTCCTCATTATTTACATGTCTTTGTCATTTAGCTTTTCCAGAGCGACTTACAGGAGCAATTAGGGTTAAGTGCCTTGCTCAAGGGGATTCGGATTCGGGGACCAGCGACATTTCGGTTATTGGCCCATTGCTCTTAACCGCTATGCTTCCTGCCTCCTGTGATCAAAAAGGTCATGCAGTTTTTGATGAAGTCGCCTTCAAGTCACTGCAGTTGCTTCTCACCAACTGCACCATGCAGCCGTCACCTGCGTTGTGGGAGGCACTATTTGTCAACCAATTATTAGGGTGTGTGATTGTAATTGTGCAATATGGAATTGTAACGGATTGTTACTGTATGGTAATTGATTGCATGTCAGCATCACGACAGCCTGCAGTGTATTTATTTAATTCTCAACCTCTATGTTGCTTTGGTCAGTAAGCATGTAAAGAACAGAATTTGATTCAATCACATGAAAGACAAAACATTCACTATACAGAAAAGTATTAAACTATCTATACTGAATTAAAATATAAACGCAACATGCAACAATTTTAACGATTTTACTGAGTTACAGTTCATAAAAGGAAATCAGTCAATTGAAAATAATTCATTAGGCCCTAATCTATGGATTTCACATGACTGGGCAGGGGCGCAGCCATGGGTGGGCTTGGGAAGGCATAGGCCCACCCACTGGGGAGCCAGGCCCAGCCAATCAGAATGAGTTTTTCCCCAAAAAAGGGCTTTATTACAGACAGAATTACTCCTCAGTTTCATCAGCTGTCTGGGTGGCTGGTCTCAGACGATCCTGCAGATGAAGAAGCCAGAAGTGGAGGTCCTGGGCTGGCGTGGTTACATGTGGTCTGCGGTTTTGTGGCGGGTTGGACGTTCAGCCAAATTCTCAAAACAACGTTGAAATGAACATTCAATTCTCTGGCAAAAGCTCTGGTGGATATTCCTGCAGTCAGCATTGGCAAAGGAGAAATGCTCACTAACAGGGATATAAACAAATTTGTGTACAAAATTTGAGAGAAATAAGCTTTTTGTGCGTACGGAACATTTCTGGGATCTTTTTTTTCAGCTCATGAAACATCGGACCAACAATTTACATGTTGCGTTTATATTTTTTGTTCAGTGTACATCAGTTCACATAAGTTACAATATGCCAAGCAATATGCCAAGCAGTCAAATGCACTTGGTATTGACCCCACGACTGTGTCTGCGGTACTTGGTCATTATTAAGGGACGGTTTTCCGGACACAGATTAAACCTCCAAAATTGCCAGTGTAGAAATCCCCTACAATAACCCATGTATAGCCTACATTCACACTTAAAGGAAAACTTCAACCAAAAAAATGCATCATACCGGCTGTATTTCTGTACTTTGAAAGTTATATATCTTGAAAACTAGATCGATGACATGCAAAACA
Organism: Coregonus lavaretus; assembly: GCF_964263955.1. NCBI lineage: Eukaryota > Metazoa > Chordata > Actinopteri > Salmoniformes > Salmonidae > Coregonus > Coregonus lavaretus. The sequence goes on from NW_028164896.1 coordinate 609,443, forward strand.
TTTTGGGACTATATCAAAAATGGTTTAATTAAACAAATATCAAAATATAGTTTTTGGGTGGAATTTTCCTTTAATAGACAATCAACAAATTTGAATTTGTTTTTGTGACAACAATATTACAGACAAGACAAACTGTAGGCTATAACATGGGACAGAACAGTACAGTAACATTGAGATAAATACACTATATGACCAAAAGTATGTGGGCACCTGCTCGTCAAACATCTAATTCCAAAATCATGGGCATTAATATGGAGTTGGTCCCCCCCTTTGCTGCTATAACAGCCTCCACTCTTCTGGGAAGGCTTTCCACTAGATGTTGGAACATTGCTGCGGGGACTTGCTTCCATTCAGCCACAAGAGCATTAGTGAGGTCGGGCACTGATGTTGGGCGATTAGGCCTGGCTCGCTGTCGGCGTTCCAGTTCATCCCAAAGGTGTTTCGATAGGGTTGAGGTCAGGGCTCTGTGCAGGCCAGTCAAGTTATTCCACACTGATCTCGACAAATCATTTCTGTACGGACCTCGCTTTGTGCACGCGGGCATTGTCATACTGAAACAAGAAAGGGCCTTCCCCAAACTGTTGCCACAAACTTGGAAGCACAGAGTCGTCTAGAATGTCATTGTAAGCTGTAATGTTAAGACTTCCCTTCACTGGAACTAAGGGGCCCTAGCCCGAACCATCAAAAATAGCCCCAGACCATTATTCCTCCTCCACCAAACTTCACAGTTGGCACTATGCAATGGGCAGGTAGCGTTCTCCTGGCATCCGTCAATCCCAGATTTGTCTGTTGGGACTGCCAGATGGGCAAGCGTGATTAATCTGCTCCAGAGTCCAATGGCGGTGAGCTTTACACCACTCCAGCCGACGTTTGGCATTGCGCATGATGATCTTAGGCTTGTGTGCGGCTGCTCGGCCAGGGAAACCCAATTCATGAATCTCCCGACGAACATCGACTCTGACTGCATGTGTGGGTATTATTATACATAGACCCGTGAGCCACTGTGGCCCCTCATGATGAGTTCAGATTTTTCGTTGCCCCCACCCCCATCAAAGTTGCCCATTCCTGATATAATTGAACGTATGGTTGAAATTTGAACAAAGAAAATACATATTTTCAACGTCCGTAAAATACACTGCTCAAAATAAAGGGAACACTTAAACAACACAATGTAACTCCAAGTCAATCACACTTCTGTGAAATCAAACTGTCCACTTAGGAAGCAACACTGATTGACAATAAATTTCACATGCTGTTGTGCAAATGGAATAGACAACAGGTGGAAATTATAGGCAATTAGCAAGACACCCCCCAATAAAGGAGTGGTTCTGCAGGTGGTGACCACAGACCACTTCTCAGTTCCTATGCTTCCTGGCTGATGTTTTGGTCACTTTTGAATGCTGGCGGTGCCTTCACTCTAGTGGTAGCATGAGACGGAGTCTACAACCCACACAAGTGGCTCAGGTAGTGCAGCTCATCCAGCATGGCACATCAATGCGAGCTGTGGCAAGAAGGTTTGCTGTGTCTGTCAGCGTAGTGTCCAGAGCATGGAGGCGCTACCAGGAGACAGGCCAGTACATCAGGAGACGTGGAGGAGGCCGTAGGAGGGCAACATCCCAGCAGCAGGACCGCTACCTCCGCCTTTGTGCAAGGAGGAGCAGGAGGAGCACTGCCAGAGCCCTGCAAAATGACCTCCAGCAAGCCACAAATGTGCATGTGTCTGCTCAAACGGTCAGAAACAGACTCCATGAGGGTGGTATGAGGGCCCGACGTCCACAGGTGGGGGTTGTGCTTACAGCCCAACACCGTGCAGGACGTTTGGCATTTGCCAGAGAACACTAAGATTGGCAAATTCGCCACTGGCGCCCTGTGCTCTTCACAGATGAAAGCAGGTTCACACTGAGCACATGTGACAGACGTGACAGAGTCTGGAGACGCCGTGGAGAACGTTCTGCTGCCTGCAACATCCTCCAGCATGACCGGTTTGGTGGTGGGTCAGTCATGGTGTGGGGTGGTATTTCTTTGGGGGGCCGCACAGCCCTCCATGTGCTCGCCAGAGGTAGCCTGACTGCCATTAGGTACCGAGATGAGATCCTCAGACCCCTTGTGAGACCATATGCTGGTGCGGTTGGCCCTGGGTTCCTCCTAATGCAAGACAATGCTAGACCTCATGTGGCTGGAGTGTGTCAGCAGTTCCTGCAAGAGGAAGGCATTGATGCTATGGACTGGCCCGCCCGTTCCCCAGACTTGAATCCAATAGAGCACATATGGGACATCATGTCTCGCTCCATCCACCAACAGACTGTCCAGGAGTTTGCGGATGCTTTAGTCCAGGTCTGGGAGGAGATCCCTCAGGAGACCATCCGCCACCTCATCAGGAGCATGCCCAGGCGTTGTAGGGAGGTCATACAGGCACGTGGAGGCCACACACACTACTGAGCCTCATTTTGACTTGTTTTAAGGACATTACATCAAAGTTGGATCAGCCTGTAGTGTGGTTTTCCACTTTAATTTTGAGGGTGACTCCAAATCCAGACCTCCATGGGTTGATACATTTGATTTCCATTGATAATTTTTGTGTGATTTTGTTGTCAGCACATTCAACTATGTAAAGAAAAAAGTATTTAATAAGATTATTTCATTCATTCAGATCTAGGATGTGTTGTTTAAGTGTTCCCTTTATTTTTTTGAGCAGTGTATGTATTTTCAATGTCTGGAAACCAAAAATGAACCATATTTCAAAGTCTGGAAAAGACATCTAAAGACGTATTTTCAACATCATTTAGCTAACTGTGTAGCTAATATTCAAATAATTCAGTTGAAAAAAAATAGAACTTCCTTGCCCTCGTTTGAATGTTGTGTGACACAAAAAGATAAATGTGCGTTATGAAAGACTGTTTGCCTTTTCCATTCCCAAGTGTGGGTCAGTACCTTCTCCGGTCTCCGTTACTGGCGCGCTCGTGGCACTCTGTGAGATGATCTGATGGATGACAGCCCAAGGAGGAGAGTTATTGGACCGTGCGGTCAGGATAGACTGTGAAAATGAATGAAAGAAGAACTGTAATATATATATATATATATTTTTTAAATCAATAATCATTTTGTCATCTTCATGTATTTCCTTCATGATAAAATCAATTTCTGAACTAGTACTTCCCTCATCAATGACCCCACACACCCCAGCCAGGAGCTGTTCTCTCCCGTACCGTCGGGCAGACGGATGGCTCTATAAGTCACCAGACTGCTGAACACTTGAACTGGACTGACCACCTACACTGACTCTCCACACTTTAAAAACACATACACTCACACACACACACACACACCCACACAGACATACACTCATCCACACACACACACACACACAGACATACACTCATCCACACACACACACTCACACACACACAGACATACACACATACACACACACACACACACAGACATACACTCATCCACACACACACACACACACTCATGCTAAACACACATCACAACTGCTACTACCTGTCTCCTATTATGATTGATAAATACTGCACAATTTAAACACTTGTCCCCCAATTCCCCCTTCCCCAAAACACGTCTAAATATTGGACTATAAATTGTACCTTCCTGTATTCTACTGATACTAAAATGTTTCTTCTATTCTACTGAGACATTTACTTTATGTTCCTATTCTTATATTTTATTATTTCTTATTGTTGTTGGATTGTCGAGAAGAAACCTGCTAGTAAGCATTTAGTTGGACAGTGTATACCATGTGTATCCTGTACATACGACTAATCAAACTTGAAACTTGAAACTGTCTGTCAGTTTTGTCTAAAGGAGCTGCTCATCATCTGTCTGTTTGTCCTTCCATCTAACCTCTGATCTCAACATTAGACATGACAGTCAGTCCAGAGCTAGTCTCCATCTAACCTCTGATCTCAACATTAGACATGACAGTCAGTCCAGAGCTAGTCTCCATCTAACCTCTGATCTCAACATTAGACATGACAGTCAGTCCAGAGCTAGTCTCCATCTAACCTCTGATCTCAACATTAGACATGACAGTCAGTCCAGAGCTAGTCTCCATCTAACCTCTGATCTCAACATTAGACATGACAGTCAGTCCAGAGCTAGTCTCCATCTAACCTCTGATCTCAACATTAGACATGACAGTCAGTCCAGAGCTAGTCTCCATCTAACCTCTGATCTCAACATTAGACATGACAGTCAGTCCAGAGATAGTCTCCTTCACCAGTCAGTCAGTCAGTCAGATATCTAAACCAGCTGGTACCACAGCCTGGCACACAGGACTAGTCCCCTAACAGACTTCCAAGTTTATAATAGTATAATAAATAATCATTTAAGTCTATCTTACTCTTGATTGGATCTTGTCCATAGTCTCTCTCTCCCTCTCCCTGTTCATCCTCCCTTCTCCCCCTCTGTTCACCCTGTCCTCCCCCTGTCTCTGTTCACCCTGTCCTCCCCCTCTCTCTGTTCACCCTGTCCTCCCCCTCTCTCTGTTCACCCTGTCCTCCCCCTCTCTATGTTCACCCTGTCCTCCCCCTGTCTCTGTTCACCCTCTCCTCCCCCTGTCTCTGTTCACCCTGTCCTCCCCCTGTCTCTGTTCACCCTCTCCTCCCCCTCTCTATGTTCACCCTGTCCTCCCCCTCTCTATGTTCACCCTGTCCTCCCCCTCTCTATGTTCACCCTGTCCTCCCCCTGTCTCTGTTCACCCTGTCCTCCCCCTGTCCTCCCCCTGTCTCTGTTCACCCTGTCCTCCCCCTGTCCTCCCCCTGTCCTCCCCCTGTCTCTGTTCACCCTGTCCTCCCCCTCTCTCTGTTCACCCTGTCCTCCCCCTCTCTCTGCCCCATCCTCTCCTCCTCTCCCCACCTTGTTCCGAAGGGTAACACAATGAGCCTCATCGACCGCTGTGTTGTTAACCACAGCAAATGTATAGCTGCGCTCTCCTACATTTCACCCGTGCTTCCTCTCGTCTCACTGTGCTCTCCTAGTCTACGTCCCAAATGGCAGCCTATCCCCCTATATAGTGCACTACTTTCCACGAGGAACCACAGGGCTCCGGTCAATAGTAGTGCACTATATAGGGGATATGGTTCCATCTGGCACACAGTCTTACCCATGCTCTCCTACATTTCATAGTATGTTGTTATTCTACATGATCACATATCATTACTATTCGAGAGGGTTCTCCAGTGTTTTGTTGTACTTGAGTGTGTCAAATAATGTTATATTATGTTACACTTTGTGCTAACGTGAGTTTTAATGGCCTCTCTTCAGTACATGGTTTGTTGGAATTATAAAACTATAAAATACTTTGACACTGTGGAAGGAAGAGAGCATGTGGGTGGATAAAGGAACACACTTGTCACGATCGTCGGTAAGAGAGGACCAATGCGCAGCGTTGAATGCGAACATATTTATTTATATAATGAACACACGAACAAAAACAACAAAACGATAACTTGACAGTTCACGGTCTAACACAAACCAACTAGAAACAAGATCCCACAACCACTGTGGGCAAACAGCTTGTTTAAATGTGGTTCCCAATCAGAGACAACCAGCCACAGCTGACACTCGTTGCCTCTGATTGAGAACCACACTGGCCAACATAGAAATGGAACACATAGAATACAAATGAAACTCACACCCTGGCTCAACATACAAGTGTCCCCAGAGCCAGGGCGTGACAGTACCCCCCCCTAAAGGCGCGGACTCCGACCGCGCCAACTAAATACCACAGGGGAGGGACCGGGTGGGCACTCCGCCTTGGCGGCGGATCCGGCTCCGGGCCTGATCCCCACTCCCTCTCCAACCCCCCAAAGTACCCCTGGTCCGGTCTGGCCCCGCTGGCCGGAGCTGGACTGCACACTGATGGAGCGGATTGCACTAGCTCCGGCGTAACGCATCTGACCGGTGCCGGACCAGGCACCAGTGGAACAGGCACGGGCCGTGCCGGACTGACGACGCCCACCACTGGCTTGGTGTGGAGAACAGGCACGGGCCGTGCTGGACTGGCGACGCACACCACTGGCTTGGTGTGAGGAGCAGGAGCGGGCCGAACCGGACTGGCGACGCGCACCATTGGCTTGGTGCGGGAAGCAGGAGCGGGCCGGACCGGGCTGACGATGCGCACCCCTGGCTTGGTGCGTGGAGCAGGAACGGACCGGACCGGGCTGACGATGCGCACCCCTGGCTTAGTGCGTGGAGCAGCAACGGGCCGGGCCGGGCTGACGATACGCACCCCTGGCTTGGTGCGTGGAGCAGGAACGGGCTGGACCGGGCTGACGACTCGCACCCCTGGCTTGGTGCGAGTGGCAGGAACAGGCCGGACCGGGCTGGCGACGCGCACCATAGGCTTGGTGCGGGGAGCAGGAACAGGCCGGGCCGGGCTGGCGAAGCGCACCATAGGCTTGGTGCGGGGAGCAGGAACAGGCCGGGCCGGGCTGGCGAAGCGCACCATTGGCTTGGTGCGGGGAGCAGGAACGGGCCGGACCGGGCTGGAAACTCGCACCACTGGCCCTACGCAGGGATCTGGAACGGGCCGGACCGGACTGGTAACACACCCCAGTACCTCTCGCCGTGCCTCTACACCTTCCATCCCCTCTTCGACCAGTGGCCCCCGTAACCTGGCGGCCTCCTCTGCCAACCCGCTGGGCCGCTCTGTCGCGGTCTCCTGCTGGCCCGTCGTCCACGGCGTTAGCCCCCCCCTAAAAATTTTATGGGCTTCACTCCTACCCGTGGACCAGGTCTCCATACTTCTCGCCAGCCTTTCGCCCTTCTGCTTCCACGTCAAGCCCCTCTCTTCCTCACCCGGCTTGACCCAGTCGAGGAGGCGCTGGATATCCGCTAGGGATCTCCCTGGCGATGGCTCCTGGACCCGCTGCTTGGTCCAGTTCTGGTGGGATCTTCTGTCACGATCGTCGGTAAGAGAGGACCAATGCGCAGCGTTGAATGCGAACATATTTATTTATATAATGAACACACGAACAAAACAACAAAACGATAACGTGACAGTTCACGGTCTAACACAAACCAACTAGAAACAAGATCCCACAACCACTGTGGGCAAACAGCTTGTTTAAATGTGGTTCCCAATCAGAGACAACCAGCCACAGCTGACACTCGTTGCCTCTGATTGAGAACCACACTGGCCAACATAGAAATGGAACACATAGAATACAAATGAAACTCACACCCTGGCTCAACATACAAGTGTCCCCAGAGCCAGGGCGTGACAACACTAGAAGAGTAACATACTATAAAATACTTTGACGCCCTCAAGTACAACAAAACACTAGTGAACACACTAGTTTATAGTTCCACTAGTGTTTTGTTGTACTGGATTTGTTGTATTTTTGCTGTTTCTCTTCCTCCATATCTCTAGTTTATATCTCTTATCTCTTTATCTCTCCATCTATCACTCTCCATCTTGTTTCACTGGCCAGGGAATGAGATAGAGACAGAGATAGAGGGGGGAGAGGAGGAAGAACGAGGGTTAGAGAGAGAGAGAGAGAGAGAGAGAGAGAGAGAGAGAGATAGAGACAGAGATAGAGGGGGGAGAGGAGGAAGAACGAGGGTTAGAGAGAGAGAGAGAGAGAGAGAGAGAGAGATAGAGACAGAGATAGAGGGGGGAGAGGAGGAAGAACGAGGGTTAGAGAGAGAGAGAGAGAGAGAGAGAGAGAGAGAGAGAGAGACTTCCACTGAGGACACACAAAAGCCAGAGATTGTGCTCCTCATTGACTCAAATGGCAAATACATTCACTTTTTCCCAAAAACAAAGTGGCTGAACTCTGGTGCCCAAACACTAGGCATGCCCTGGAGCTGTTGTCAGAGGACAGACTAGGGTCCCCCAGCCATATCATCATTCACACGGGCACAAATGACCTGAGGGTGGCCACAGCAGGAAAGGGTGGCCACAGCAGGAAAGGGTGGCCACAGCAGGAAAGGGTGGCCACAGCAGGAAAGGGTGGCCACAGCAGGAAAGGGTGGCCACAGCAGGAAAGGGTGGCCACAGCACTCAAGGGAGTGATTGAAAAAGCTTCTTCCACTTTCCCCAAAGCACAAGTGGTTATCTCCACCCTGCTACCACGAAAATACATTCACCCTGCCACCACACAGCGGGTGAATGCAGCGAGACTGTGCCTCAAAACCTAATGTCTACCTGGTCCACCACTCCTTCCTGGACTGGAACAGCCTTTATGACCGGGTCCATCTCTACAAGGCAGCAATCCCAATTTTTGCCAGGACCCTGAAGGACGTCACCCTCAACCGCAGCCCCAGCACCTCACACAGGAGCAACAGAGCAACGGACACCCCGCCCAGACCAGCGAGACACCCTCCCAGACCTGAAAGACCCCCTCCAGAAGGACCTGCACCGAGAGAACCCACACCAAGAGGACCTACACCCAGACCACAGCATCACCAGCCACACCCCAACCAGCTAAGACCACCCCAAGCAAACCCTGGCCACACCCTATATATGCCCCCCCATATCAGACCTATGCCCCTTCTGCCCACCCCATGCCCCCCACCCTGCGGCATGGACCTCAACATGACAGCAGGACATATGCCCAGGCCGTGAGCAGAGCAACAGGTCCAACCCCCACTATTACACCCGCCCAAGCTCCATCCTGTAAACTAAGAAGTATGTATCAGATGCTCAACATGCTCTGCTGACACCTACTGTAATGGTCTGAGCCTAAACCACATGAAAACACCACTAGACACTATGGAACACAAAGCTTTTACTATCTCATCCTGGAATATACAAGGTCTGATGTCATCTGCCTTTGGCCTAAAGAGCAGGAACCAAGACTTCATCAAAGACATTGGAAATACAGACATACAGTCACCCTACAAGAAACATGGTATAGAGGAGACGGACCCACTGGTTGCCCTCTAGGTTACAGAGAGCTGGTAGTCCCATCCACCAAACTACCAAGTGTGAAACAGGGAAGGGACTCAGGGGGTATGCTAATTTGGTATGGAGCAGACCTAACCCACTCTATTAAATTAGTCAAAACAGGAACATTTTACATTTGGCTAGAAATGAATAAGGAAATTATCTCAACAGAGAAAAATGTCCTCATGTGTGCTACCTATATCCCCCCAATAGAATCCCCATACTTTAACGATGACAGCTTCTCCATCCTAGAGGGGGAGATCAACCATTTCCAGGGCCAGGGACATGTACTAGTCTGTGGCAACCTAAATGCCAGAACTGGACAAGAACCTGACACCCTCAGCACACAGGGGGACAAACACCTACCTGGAGGTGACAGCATTCCCTCCCCCATATGCCCCCCTAGGCACAACTACGACAACATAACCAACAAAAACGGGTCACGACTCCTGCAGCTCTGTTGCACACTGGGTATGTACATAGTCAATGTCTGTCTGTCGGACGCTGGGTATGAAAAAGAAAAGGAGAGCTGCACACTCTAGGAGCTCAGATGCAATAATTTAATATCCTAATAACCAACGCTTCGACAGAAAAGCTGTCTTCATCAGGGTATAATGACAAACACTGCGGGTCACTAATTTATATAGTGTCAAAGGATACACGCAGGTGTCTGTAATCATGGCCGGGTGTGGCCTAATAGCATTGGTTAATTCACAGATAAACAGAACATACAATAAACATGGATAGCATACGATCATAGATCCAACTTGGCTACATAGGCCCACAAACATTTACAATGAATAGCAAAATCACAATAATCAAAAGAATGGCTTCAAATCAAAGTCTATGTTGAGACCGAAGGGCGCAAGGGTCTTTAAATTAAAGATCCAGGCAGCCCCTCGTTTTAACAATAAGTTGTCGAGGTCACCCCCTCTCCTAGGGAGGGTGACATGTTCGATGCCGATATAACGTAGGGACGAAATCGAGTGGTTCGCTTCCAAAAAGTGGGCAGCGACTGGGTATGTCGAGTTTTTGCACCTAATGGTGCTACGATGCTCCGAGATTCGTACTTTTAATTCGCGCTTTGTTTTACCCACATAATTTTTACCACAAGGACAAGTTATAAGATAAATAACTGCCTTAGTGGAGCACGTGATAACACCTTTGATTGGGATCTGTTTCCCTGTTTGGGGGTGTTTTAAAGGATCTACATTTGTAAGTGCCATTGCATTGAGCGCAGCCGTTACACTTGTAGTTTCCATCCGGTAGAGGAGCAAATAAACGTTGTGCAGGGATATCGAGTTGACCAATTGATCTCTGAGGTTTCTGCCCCGCGAGAATACAACCAATGGAGGGTCCGAAAACACATTACCAATACTGTCATCGGATCTTAGAATGTGCCAATGTTTGTGAACGATTCCCTTAATTTGTTCAGAGCACTTTGAAAAGCGTGTAGTTAGAACGCAAGAATGATTCTTTTTGCGAGACTGTCCCTGAAAGAGGTCAAGTCTCGATTTGTTTTGAATTTTCTCAATGGCAGTATTAATCTGACCATTTTTGTACCCCTTCTCCTTGAATTTTCTTAGCGTCGCAGCCATATTTCGGTCGAAATCGGATTGTTTTTTACTAATTATTTTGATTCGACAGAATTGGCTGTAGGGCAAACTGTTTTTCAAGGGACGCGGGTGACAACTATCAGCCCTCAACAAACTGTTACGATCAGTAGGTTTCCTGTAAAGGTCAGTGTATAGAACATTATCCTCACGCAAAATCAGAAGATCAAGGAAACTGATTTGACGTGTTTCAGATTGCATAGTAAATCTCAGGTGCTCAGAACAAGAGTTAAGAAAAGCATGGAATGCCTGGAGCTGTTTTTAAATCACCCCTCCATAGAACAAAAATATCATCAATGTACCGTTTCCAAATAATAATGTTAGGCAAGAAAACATTTTTGAGAGGATTGAAAATAGACTTTCTCAATGTAACTCAATGACGCTGGGTATGTACATAGCCAATGGTATGAATGGAGAATGGTCTGGTCGGGTGAGGTTGCGACTTCTCTAGCGGGAGGTCAGCTTGGCTTCTTATATGGTGTCGAGTAAAGCTTAAACCATGTATTTAGATTGTAGGTAGGTATTGTAGGTAGTTTATCTAGGTAATTATTGTAGGTTATTGTAGGTACTTATTGTAGGTAAGTATTGTATTCAGCTGAGCCCGGTGAAGCACGAGGCTAGCTAACCCACATGGACCAATAAAGCTAGCTAGCAAGCGGGTAGCTTGGCTGAATCGATTCAGTGGCTAGCTTTGCACTTAACTGGCTAACAGTAGCTACTAAGGGTAAGTTATAACCTACATTTATTTGTGTTTTGTTTTTACATACTGGTAACCAGAGTCGTTCAAGGGAATTCGGGACATGGGTGACTAGTTAACGTTAGCTTGGCTCTCTCTGTGTGTTCGTGCCGTGGGAGGAGGGGTTGGTTCGTTGGCAGAGAGCAATGGCTAGCTAGTATGCTAACTATTTTAGCTAACTAACTGGCTGAATAAGTTGACAACGTACTCACTCAAACTGTCAAAACTAACCCAAAACACGGACATGAATGATCTGCTTGGCGTGTTAACACACTGGTTTGTTGTAACCGAGTATTGGTGCTAAACCGTGTTATTGGAGGCTGGCATGCTAGTTGGCTATGGCGTCATAGGATTCGGTGCCCTGGACGGTTTTCACTGAAGAATACTGTACCAAGTTAGCTAACTGAATAAACTAAGTTAGAGTCTATTCCTAGAAAACATTGAACCGCTGTAGTTTAGAACAATTATAATTTCTAAAGTGGAAGTTGGAAGAGTTATATTTGAGTGTTTCAGTGAAACGTAAGTGAGGGAGGCCCCGCTCTCTCGCTTTCCCAGATGTTTAGTTCATTTCATTCCGATCTCCTTTGCATTATTGTAGCCTTTTTCTGTAGCCTGTCAACTATGTGTCTGTCTATCCCTGTTCTCTCCTCTCTGCACAGGCCATACAAACGCTTCACACAACGTGGCTGGTGGTCCCTGCGTGCACGACCTACGTGGAGTTCCGTTCTGCGGCCAACAAGGCAGAGTTCATCTCAGCCTATGCTACCCTCCAGTCCCTCGACTTCTTGGCGCTGACCGAAACATGGATTACCACAGAAAACACTGCTACTCCTACTGCTCTCTCCCCGTCTGACCATGTGTTCTCGCATACCCCGAGAGCATCTGGTCAGCGCGGCGGTGGCACAGGAATCCTCATCTCTCCCAAGTGGACATTCTCTCTTTTTCCCCTGACCCATCTGTCTATCTCCTCATTTGAATTCCATGCTGTCACAGTCACTAGCCCATTCAAGCTTAACATCCTTGTCAGTTATCGGCTTGACAAGTTCCTTTCCTGAGGATGGCTCACCCCTCACAGTTCTGGGTGACTTTAACCTCCCTACGTCTGCCTTTGACTCATTTCTCTCTGCCTCCTTCTTTCCACTCCTTTCCTCTTTTGACCTCACCCTCTCACCGTCCCCCCCTACGCTTGACCTCATCTTTACTAGATGCTGTTCTTCTACTAATCTCACTGCAACTCCCCTCCAAGTCTCTGACCACTACGTTGTATCCTTTTCTCTCTCGCTCTCCTCCAACACTACACACTCTGCCCCTACTCAGATGGTAATGTGCCGTCGCAACCTTCGCTCTCTCTCTCCCGCTACTCTCTCCTCTTCCATCCTATCATCTCTTCCCTCTGCTAAATCCTTCTCCCTCAGATCTCCTGATTCTGCCTCCTCAACCCTCCTCTCCTCCCTTTCTGCACCTTTTGACTCTCTATGTCCCCTATCCTCCCGGCCGGCTCGGTCCTCCCCTCCTGCTCCGTGGCTTGACGACTTATTGTGAGTTCACAGAAGAGGGCTCCGGGCAGCCGAGCGGAAATTGAGGAAAACTAGACTGTCATCTTTTCACTCCCTCCTTCCTCCTCTCTACATTATCTTCCTCTGTTTCCGCTGCCAAAGCCACTTTCTACCACTCTAAATTTCAAGCCTCTGCCTCTAACCCTAGGAAGCTCTTTGCCACCTTCTCCTCCCTGCTGAATCCTCCTCCCCCTCCCTCCTCCCTCTCTGTGGATGACTTCGTCAACCATTTTGAAAAGAAGGTTGACGACATCCGATCCTCATTTATTAAGTCAAATGACACCGCTGGTCCTGCTCACACTGCCCTACCCTATGCTTTGACTTCTTTCTCCCCTCTCTCTCCAGATGAAATCTTGTGACTTGTGACGGCCGGCCGCCCAACAACCTGCCCGCTTGACCCTATCCCCTCCTTTCTTCTCCAGACCATTTCCAGAGACCTTCTCCCTTACCTCACCTCGCTCATCAACTCATCCTTGACCGCTGGCCATGTCCCTTCCGTCTTCAAGAGAGCGAGAGTTCCTCAAAAAACCTACACTCGATCCCTCCAAAATCAACAACTACAGACCAGTATCCCTTCATTATTTTCTCTCCGAAACTCTTGAGCGTGCCGTCTCTAGCCAACTCTCCAGCTATCTCTCTCAGAATGACCTTCTTGATCCAAACGAATCAGGTTTCAAGACTGGTCATTCAACTGAGACTGCTCTTCTCTGTGTCACGGAGGCTCTCCGCACTGCTAAAGCTAACTCTCTCTCCTCTGCTCTTATCCTTCTAGACCTATCCGCTGCCTTTGATACTGTGAACCATCAGATCCTCCTCTCCACCCTCTCCGAGTTGGGCATCTCCGGCGCTGCTCACTCTTGGATTGCGTCCTACCTGACAGGTCGCTCCTACCAGGTGGCTTGGTGAGAAGCTGTCTCCGCACCACGTGCTCTCACCACTGGTGTCCCCCAGGGCTCAGTTCTAGGACCTCTCCTATTCTCTCTATACACCAAGTCACTTGTCTCTGTCATATCCTCACATGGTCTCTCCTATCATTGCTACGCAGACGACACATAATTAATTTTCTCCTTTCCCCCTGATAACCAGGTGGCAAATCGCATCTCTGCATGTCTGGCAGACATATCAGTGTGGATGTCAGATCACCACCTCAAGCTGAACCTCGGCAAGACGGAGCTGCTCTTCCTCCCGGGGAAGGACTGCCCGCTACATGATCTTGCCATCATGGTTGACAACTCCATTGTGTCCTCCTCCCAGAGTGCAAAGAGCCTTGGCGTGACCCTGGACAACACCCTGTCGTTCTCCGCTAACATCAAAGCGGTGACCCGATCCTGCAGGTTCATGCTCTACAACATTCGCAGAGTACGACCCTACCTTACACAGAAAGCGGCACAGGTCCTAATCCAGGTACTTGTCATCTCCCGTCTGGATTACTGCAACTTGCTGTTGGCTGGGCTCCCTGCCTGTGCCATTAAACCCCTACAACTTATCCAGAACGCTGCAGCCCATCTGGTGTTCAACCTTCCCAAGTTCTCTCATGTCACCCCACTCCTCCGCACACCACACTCCACTGGCTTCCAGTTGAGGCTCGCATCTACTACAAGACCATGGTGCTTGCCTACAGAGCTGTGAGGGGAACGGCACCTCCTTACCTTCAGGCCCTGATCAGACCCTACACCCAAACGAGGGCACTACATTCATCCACCTCTGGCCTGCTAGCTCCCCTACCTCTACGGAAGCACAGTTCCCGCTCAGCCCAGTCAAAGCTATTTGCTGCTCTGGCACCCCAATGGTGGAACAAGCTCACGACGCCAGGACAGCGGAGTCACTGACCACCTTCCGGAGACACTTGAAACCCTACCTCTTTAAGGAATACCTGGAATAGTATAAAGTAATCCTTCTCCCCCCAACCCCCATTAAAAAAAAAAAGTGTCCCACTGGCTATCATAAGTTGAATGAACCAATTTGTTAGTCGCTCTGGATAAGAGCGTCTGCTAAATGATGTAATTGTAGGTTGAGGGCAGGAGTCTATGTCACATCTTGGCAGTAGTACTGTAGACTACTTTATCACAGACCTCAACCCAGAGTCTCTCAGAGCATTCACAGTCAGTCCACTGACACCCCTATCAGACCACAGCAAAATCACAGTCTACTTGAACAGAACTATGCTCAGTCATGAGGCATCAAAGCCAAGGAACGGAATAATGTTAAGAAATGCTATTTGATGGAAGGAAAGTAGTGTGGAAATCTACCAAAAAACTATTAGGCAACAACAAATTCAATCCCTTCTAGACAATTTTCTGGACAAAATGTTTCACTGTAATAGTGAAGGTGTAAACTAGGCAGTAGAAATCCTAAACAGTATATTTGACCTCTCAGCTTCCCTATCAAATCTAAACATTTCAAGCAGACAAGTAAATTAACAACAATGGCAAATGGTTTGATGAAGAATGCAAAAATCTAAGAAAGAAATTGAGAAACATATCCAACCAAAAACATAGAGACCCAGAAAACCTGAGCCTACGCCTTCACTGTGGTGAATCACTAAAACAATACAGAAATACACTACGGAAAAAGAAGCAACAGCACGTCAGAAATCAGCTCAATGTAATTGAAGAATCCATAGACTCTAACCACTTCTGGGAAAATGGGAAAACACTAAACAAACAACACGAAGAGTTATCTATTCAAAACGGAGATGTATGGATGAACCACTTCTCCAATCTTTTTGGCCCTATAACAGAGAACAAACAGCAAAAACATATACATGATCAAATAAAAATCCTAGAATCAACTATTAAAGACTACCAGAACCCACTGGATTCTCCAATTACATTGAATGAACTACAGGACAAAATACAAACCCTCCAACCCAAAAAGGCCTGTGGTGTTGATGGTATCCTCAATGAACCTGGAGAAGAGTCCCCTAAGCAAGCTGGTCTTGGGGCTCTGTTCACAAACACAAACAGAGCCCCAGGAGAGCAACACGATTAGACCCAACCAAATCATGAGAAAACAAAAAGATAATTACTTGACACTTTGGAAAGAATTTACAAAAAAACAGAGCAAATTAGAATGCTAAACAGTGAGTACACCGTGGCAGAATACCTGACCACTGTGACTGACCCAAAATTAAGGAAATATTTGACTATGTACAGACTCAGTGAGCATAGCCTTGCTATTGAGAAAGGCAGCCGAAGGCTCTCAAGAGAAGACAGGCTAGGTGCACACTGCCCACAAAATGAGGTGGAAACTGAGCTGCATTTCCTAACTTCCTGCCAAATGTATGACCATATTAGAGACACATATTTCCCTTAGATTACACAGACCCACAAAGAATACGAAAACAAATCCAATTTTGATAAACTCCCATATCTATTGGGTGAAATACCACAGTGCAAGATTTGTCACAAGAAAAGGGCAACCAGTGAAGAACAAACACCATTGTAAATAATCAAATCAAATCAAATTGCATTGGTCACATACACATGTTTAGCAGATGTTATTGCGGGTGTAGCAAAATGCTTGTGTTTCTAGCTCCAACAGTGCAGTAGTATCTAACAATTCACAACAATACACACAAATCTAAAAGTAAAATAATGGAATTAAGAAATATATAAATATTAGGATGAGCATTGTCGGAGTGGCATAGACTAAAATACAGTGGAAGTGAATACTTTTCGAATGTACTGTACAGTTGAAGTCTGAAGTTTACATACACCTTCGCCAAATACATTTAAACTCAGTTTTTCACAATTCCTGACATTTAATCCTAGTAAGAATTCCCTGTCTTAGGTCAGTCAGGATCACCACTTGTGAAATGTCAGAATAATAGTAGAGAGAATTATTTATTTCAGATTTTATTTCTTTCATCACATTCCCAGTTGGTCAGAAGTTACACTCAATTAGTATTTTGGTAGCATTTCCTTTAAATTGTTTAACTTGGGTCAAACGTTTCGGGTAGCCTTGCACAAGCTTCCCACAATAAGTTGGGTGAATTTTGGCCCATTCCTCCTGACAGAGCTGGTGTAACTGAGTCGGGTTTGTAGGCCTCCTTGCTCGCACACGCTTTTTCAGTTCTGCCCATAAATGTTCTATAGGATTGAGGTCAAGGCTTTGTGATGGCCACTCCAATACCTTGACTTTGTTGTCCTTAAGCCAATTTGCCACAACTTTGGAAGTATGCTTGGGTCATTGTCCATTCTGAAGACCCATTTGCAACCAAGCTCTAACTTCCTGATTGATGTCTTGAGATGTTGCTTCAATACATCCACATACTTTTCCTTCCTCGTGATGCCATCTATTTTGTGAAGTGCACCAGTCCCTCCTGCAGCAAAGCACCCGCACAGCATGATGCTGCCATCCCTGTGCTTCACGGTTGGGATGGTGTTCTTCGGCTTGCAAGGGTTCCCCTTTTTCCTCCAAACATAACGATGGTCATTATGGCCAAACAGTTCTATTTTTGTTTCATCAGACCAGAGGACATTTCTCCAAAAAGTACGATCTTTGTCCCCATGTGCAGTTGCAAACTGTAGTCTGGCTTTTTTATGGCAGTTTTGGAGCAGTGGCTTCTTCCTTGCTGAGCGGCCTTTCAGGTTATGTCGATATAGGACTTGTTTTATTGTGGATATAGATACTTTTGTACCTGTTTCCTCCAGCATCTTCACAAGGTCCTTTGCTGTTGTTCTGGGATTGATTTGCACTTTTCGCACCAATGTACGTTCATCTCTTGGAGACAGAACGCGTCTCCTTCCTGAGCGGTATGACGGCTGCGTGGTCCCATGGTGTTTATACTTGCGTGCTGTTGTTTGTACAGATGAACGTGGTACCTTCAGGCGTTTGGAAATTGCTCCCAAGGATGAACCAGACTTGGAGGTCTACTATTTTTTTCTGAGGTCTTGGCTGATTTCTTTTGATTTTCCTATGATATCAAGCAAAGAGGCACTGAGTTTGAAGGTAGGCCTTGAAATACATCCACAGGTACACCTCCAACTGACTCAAATGATGTCAATTATCCTATCAGAATCTTCTAAAGCCATTACATCATTTTCTGGAATTTTCCAGGCTGTTGAAAGGCACAGTCAATTTAGTGTATGTAAACTTCTGACCCACTAGAATTGTGATACAGTGAATTATAAGTGAAATAATCTGTCTGTAAACAATTGTTGGAAAAATTACTTGTCATGCACAAAGTCGATGTCCTAACCGACTATAGTTTGTTAACAAGAAATTTGTGGAGTGGTTGAAAAATGAGTTTTAATGACTCCAACCTAAGTGTATGTAAACTTCCGACTTCAACTTAATTCGCCAGTTATTCTATGTCTATGTATATAGGGAAGCAGCCTCTAAGGTGCAGGGTTACGTAACCGGGTGGAAGCCACCTAGTGATGGCTATTTAACAGTCTGATGGCCTTAAGATAGAAGCTGTTTGTCAGTCTCTCGGTCCCAGCTTTGATGCACCTGTACTGACCTCGCCTTCTGGATGATAGCGGGGTGAACAGGCAGTGGCTCGGGTGGTTGATGTCCTTAATGATATTTTTGCCCTTCCTGTGACATCGGGTGCTGTATGTGTCTTGGAGGGCGGGTAGTTTGCCCCCGGTAATGCGTTCGGTAGACCGCACCACCCTCTGGAGAGCCCTGCGGTTGTGGGCGGTGCAGTTGCCGTACCAGGCGGTGATACCATTGGCCTCATGATCTGATCATGATAAATACAGAGATGAATATTCCCAAAAACAACAACTTTTTCTTACTATTTGATTACAGATCCCCAAAAATGACTACTATTTGAATAGTTTCCGAAAAAATCTGAAACCCTACCTCTTCAAACAGTATCTTAAATAATGCAATTAACCCCCCTCCCCTTCCTCTGATAGCTACGATATTGTGGACATTTTGACTTTCTATGCCTGTGATATGTGATTGTCCCACTTAGCTATCTTAAGATGAATACACTAACTGTAAATTGCTCTGGATAAGAGCGTCAGCTAAATGACTACAATGTAAATGTAAATGTAGTTGAAGAGTTTAGTTCCAAAGCTTTATAGACATCAAGTTTTTTACACAAATGATTGCTTATGGGTACATTCATGTGTGTGTAAAATATAACTGTTCTCAGATTTTTTTATTCATAGATTTTAGATGTGTATTAAAATGGGTTTTGCTCTAAAACGCTATATATCCATTGTTTAGCTGAAATGGAATGTTCATATCCTGTATAGTTGACTGTGATTATCTCACCTAGACATCTTAAGATGAATGCACTAACTGTAAGTCACTCTCACTGCGTAAAATGAGCTGTTTCCCAGTGTGTTCTTGTAAGTCAGAATATCTTTAATGATAAGAAGTAGAAGCTCAGTATTGAGAAGTCATGATAAAAACAGAGCTTTACCAGTCTCGACTAGTCGGCTCTGGGAGGTCATGGATCTTTACTCAATGTCCTCCCTTTTGGCTTAAGGTTTAAGGCCCCATTTTCAAATGATTTAAAACTGCCCATATGTTAACCACTCAACTTGGTGAGAAAAGGCTACCCCTGCAATTACATTTGAGAATCATCTCACATGCTTTTCCAGTAGCCTGATTTTAGCGTCAGAACAGCTGAAAATTCAGGGTGAGCCAACATTCTATCCAAAATACTGACTAAAATTAATTGCTGTGGCACAATGACTGACAACTTGTCAACACTCTGGCCCAAAACTAACAGGGTTTCCCCACACCTAGGCTGAATGGTCTACCCACACCTCTGTTGAGTGTTACCGTGTCTATTTTCACCTTTACTCTCAATGCCAGGCCCCTTGGTTTCTCATAGTTTCACCTCCAAGTAGCTTTAATGCCTAAAAAGCAGCTCTGCTTGAAACTGCCTCTGTGGCAAACTGCCCTACACTGGGAACATACACAGCGCTTCGTAAACAGGCCCTTAGGAGAGAGGATGTGGATGTGCCAATGAGCAAGGCAGAGGCTAAGGGAATGATATGGGACAGTGGGTTGCTTCTCAGCCAAGGGAGTGGGCTCACTCACAATTTTGCCTAAGAACACAGCCATGAATAAAGAATGGTACCAACACATCCTCCGAGAGCAACTTCTCCCAACCATCCAAGAACAGGTGACGACCAATGCCTTTTCCAGCATGATGGAGCACCTTGCCATTAGGCAAAAGTGATAACTAAGTGGCTCGGGGAACAAAACATCGACATTTTGGGTCCATGGCCAGGAAACTCCCCAGACCTTAATCCCATTGAGAACTCACAAATTCTGACAAACTCCAAGCATTGATTATGCAAGAATGGGCTGCCATCAGTCAGGATGTGGCCCAGAAGTTAATTGACAGCATGCCAGGGCGGATTGCAGAGGTCTTGAAAAATAATATTGACTCTTTGAATAAACTTAATGTAATTGTCAATAAAAGCCTTCGACACTTATGGAATGCTTGTAATTATACTTCAGTATACCATAGTAACATCTGACAAAAATATCTCATAACACTGAAGCAGCGAACTTTGTGAAGACCAATACTTGTGTCATTCTCAAAACTTTTGACCATGACTGTCGTTACTCCACAGCCTGTACACAAGAACAAATATTCCAAAACATGCATCCTGTTTGCAACAAGGTACTAAAGTAATACTGCCGGAAGGTTCACCTTCCAACAGGACAATGACACTAAGTACACAGCCAAGACAATGCAGGAATGGCTTCTGGACAAGTCTCTGAATCTCCTTGAGGGGCCCAGCCAGAGCCGGACTTGACCTCTGGAGAGACCTGAAAATAGCTGTGCAGCAACGCTCCCCATCCAACCTGACAGAGCTTGAGAGGATATGCAGAGAAGAATAGGAGAAACTCCCCAAATACAGGTGTGCCAAGCTTGTAGTGTCAAACCCAAGAAGAATCGATGCTGTAATCGCTGCCAAACGTGCTTCAACAAAGTACTAAGTAAAGGGTCTGAAATGTAAATGTAGTATTTCAGTGACCTGCCAAGCCGCGCTTCTTAACACCCACCCGCTAAGCCCAGAAGCCAGCTGCACCAATGTGTTGGAGGAAACACCGTTCAACTGACGACCAAAGTAAGCCTGCAGGCGCCTGTCCCGCCACAAGGAGTCGCTAGAGTGCGATGACCCACGTAAAGCCCCCCCGGTAACCCATAAGACGCTGGGCCAATTGTGCGCCGCCCTATGGGACTCCCGGTCACGGTCAGTTGTGACACAGCCTGGGATCGAAACCCGGGTCTGTAGTGAGACCGCAACACTGCGATGCAGTGCCTTAGACCGCTGCGCCACTCGGGAGGCCCCCATAAGGTGTATTTTCGTTTGTTTTTTTAAATCTGATTCTACTGCTTGCATGAGTTACCTGGTGTGGAATAGAGTTTAATGTAGCCATGGCTCTATGTAGCACTGTGCGCCTCCCATAGTCTGTTCTGGACTTGGGCATTGTGAAGAGACCTCTGGTGGCATGTCTTGTGGGGTATGCATGGGTGTCCGAGCTGTGTGCTAGTAGTTAAACAGACGGCTTGGTGCATTCAACATGTCAATACTTCTTACAAAAGCAAGTAGTGATGAAGTCAATCTCTCCTCTACTTTGAGCGATGAGATATTGACATGCATGTTATTAATGTTATCTCTCTGTGTACATCCAAGGGCCAGCCGTGCTGCCCTGTTCTGGGCCAGCTGTAATTTTCCCAAGTCCCTCTTTGTGGCACCTGACCACACGACTGAACAGTAGTCCAGGTGCGACAAAACTAGGGCCTGTAGGACCTGCCTTGTTGATAGTGCTGTTAAGAAGGTAGAGCAGCGCTTTATTATGGACAGACTTCTCCCCATATTAGCTACTGTTGCATCAACATGTTTTGACCATGGCAGTTTACAATCCAGGGTTACTCCAAGCAGTTTACTCACCTCAACTTGCTCAATTTCCACATGATTCATTACAAGATTTTAGTTGAGGTTTAGGGTTTAGTGAATGACTTGTCCCCAAATACAATGCGTTTAGTGTTTGAAATATTTAGGACTAACTTATTTCTTGCCACCCATTCTGAAACTGACTATAGCTCTTTGTTCAGTGTTGTAGTGATTTCACTCGCTGCAATAGCTGATGTGTATAGTGTTGAGTCATATGCATACATAGACACACTGGCTTTACTCAAGGCCAGTGGCATGTCATTAGTAAAGATTGAAAAAAGTAAGGGGCCTAGACAGCTGCCCTGGGGAATTCCTGATTCTACCTGGATTGTGTTGGAGAGGCTTTCATTAAAGAACACCATCTGTGTTCTGTTAGACAGGTAACTCTTTATCCACAATATAGCAGGGGGTGTACATTGACACACTGAATTTACTAAAAGCCAAGTAAAGATAAAGATTGAAAAAGTAAAGGGCCTAAATTCCTGATTCTACCTGTATTATGTTGGAGAGTCTTCTATTAAAGAATACATTTTTTTGCTTACATTTTCATTATAGGTGCTCCAAAGCTTTTTACTATCATTCTTTATGTTAACTTTGATTGTGTTAAGAAGAAAATTATAGACCTTTCAAAACATTGTATGCAACGTTGTATACAGCAACATTATAGGCACGTGACTTGATGCCTACTGATGCCTACTGATGCCTACTGATGCCTCCTGATGCCTCCTGATGCCTCCTGATGCCTCCTGATGCCTACTGATGCCTACTGATGCCTCCTGATGCCTCCTGATGCCTCCTGATGCCTACTGATGCCTACTGATGCCTACTGTGCCAAAGACATGTAGAGTTGTTAAATGGGAGTGACCAGTGTGTTGATATAGCACATTTCCGCTTTTAACAACCATCAGAATAGTGTTTATTTTTTAAATGTTAGACTTAAGAGTAGGCAAAGTGATCTGAAAATTATATCGTTATTATATTATTATATTATAATTAATTAATATTAATTATACGTTTTACCATTACAACATTTGACGTATCCTACAGTCACACTCACTGTGGTAGTCCGAAACTATAGACTTCACAGCTGACGGTGGTGCCTCATTGCAATTGGTTATTCCCCATCATTTGCAACAATCACTGGCCGTGTTCGAGAGCATCAAAACCACAATTTACACATGTACCATGGGTAAATTGTGACTGACTGACTGATCTACAAATAATAATGAGTCGTTATTTCTGGTTTGCGCTTAGTGGGACTATTATTTGTTTTTCAACAGGACAATGACCCAAACACACCTCCAGGCTGTGTAAGGGCTATTTGACCAAGAAGGAGAGTGATGGAGTGCTCCATCAGATGACCTTGCCTCCACAATCCCCTGACCTCAACCAAATTGAGATGGTTTGGGATGAGTTGGACCGCAGAGTGAAGGAAAAGCAGCCAACAAGTGCTCAGCATATGTGGGAACTCCTTCAAGACTGTTGGAAAAGCATTCCAGGTGAAGCTGGTTGAGAGAATGCCAGGAGTGTGCAAAGCTGTCATCAAGGCAAAGGGTGGCTACTTTGAAGAATCTCAAATATAAAATATATTTTGATTTGTTTAACACTGTTTTGGTTACTACATGATTCAATATGTGTTATTTCATAGTTTTGATGTCTTCACTATTATTCTACAATGTAGAAAATAGTAAAAAATAAAGAAAAACCCTGGAATGAGTAGGTGTGTCCAAACGTTTGACTGGTACTGTGTGTCTATTGAGAGTTTGGTGATCACAAATATGTCACATCTTCTGCTTCAGTCTGTCATTCACTGCTCTACCAGTTGTACAACACTATATGCTGTAGGTTTCATTCATTGAGTGCTTGTTATCTGTAAATTAGATTTCTAAACTGACTCTTGCCTTTTGGACCATGACATTTGATAAGGACAGTGAGCGAGGCGGGGGGAGGGTGTGAGAGAACATTCCTATCACTTCCTGTGAGCGCGAGTGTGAGACAGAGGGAACGAAGGTTAGAGGGACAGACTAGTGGGATAGAGGGGTCTGTCAAATTCAGAAAGGCAATTAAAATTCAATTCACTAATTGAAATATGCTCGTAGAAAAAAAAAAAGGACTAATTTTCATTATTAATGAATTAATGGAATTTTAATTAATCTCCTACCTTGACTACATAGAGATGGAAGTGACCCCCAAACCCTGGTTGGAGAGACAGAGGAGTGGAGCGGTGGAGATAGAAACAGCAGCGAGAGGAGAGAAAGAGGGAGATGTGAAATGTAGAAAATGTTGTATGCTTTAAATGCCAGGATGTCATACTAATTTCGGCTTTTCATCTAGTAGAATTTGCTGCACACTAATGAGGAAGATAATCGTATTTTGAGACCCAGTTGATAATCAGCCGAGGGGACACGCAGTAACAAAATCATATTTCGAGACCCAAGTGTGTCTGAGGGGACGTGCTGTACCAAAATGAACCAATGGCGGGAATCAACGCAATTCCGCATTAGATTACACATTGTCTGTAGGATGAGCTTAGTAGGCCTATGATGTTATTTGTGGCTTACCGCATTCGTTTTTTACTGCAGTACGTTCTAAGTACGATTAGTACACAGTATTCAGTTTAAGTAAGTAGTGGGCAAGCCAGCTTTCAGAGAAAGGGATGAAGAGACAGACAGGTGGCGAGAAAGAGAGAGAGAGCGAGAGTGAAGGGGCAGAGATATAGACTTCAGAGAAAGGGATGAAGAGACAAAACAGAGGGAGAGAAAGAGAGAGAGAGGGTGAATGGAAGGGATGAAGAGACAAAACAGAGGGAGAGAGAGAGAGAGAGAGGGTGAATGGAAGGGATGAAGAGAAAACAGAGGGAGAGAAAGAGAGAGAGAGGGTGAATGGAAGGGATGAAGAGACAACAGAGGGAGAGAGGGTGAATGGAAGGGATGAAGAGAAAACAGAGGGAGAGAAAGAGAGAGGGTGAATGGAAGGGTGGAGAGACAGAACAGAGGGAGAGAAAGAGAGAGAGAGGGTGAATGGAAGGGTGGAGAGACAACAAAAACTTGTGGAGAAAAATGTAGGAACCATAACAACCATACAGTACAACAGATATATAACAACAAAAACAACTAGAACAACTAAAACAACTCAAACTTAACAACTATAACTAGAACAACTAGAACTATAATAACTAAAACATCTATAACAACTAAAACAACTAACACAACTAACACAACTAACACAACTAACACAACTAACACAACTACAACAACTACAACAACTATAACAACTATAACAACTAAAACAACTACAACAACTACAACAACTAAAACAACTAAAACAACTATAACAACTATAACAACTACAACAACTATAACTATAACAACTATAACTATAACAACTAAAAAATCTATAACAACTAAAACATCTATAACAACTATAACAACTAAAACAACTAAAACAACTATAACTATAATAACTATAACTATAATAACTAAAACATATATATATAATACAATATATGCCATTTAGCAGACGCTTTTATCCAAAGCGACTTACAGTCATGCGTGCATACATTTTTGTGTATGGGTGGTCCCAGGGATCGAACCCACTACCTTGGCGTTACAAGCGCCGTGCTCTACCAGCTGAGCTACAGAGGACCACAAACTAAAACAACTAAAACAACTACAACAACTAAAACAACTAAAACAACTAAAACAACTATAACAACTATAACTATAACAACTACAACTATAACTAAAACATCTATAACAACTATAACAACTAAAACAACTACAACAACTATAACTATAACAACTACAACTATAACAACTATAACTATAACAACTATAACTATAACAACTATAACAACTATAACTATAATAACTAAAACATCTATAACAACTAAAACAACTATAACTACAACAACTGAAACAACTAAAACAACTAAAACAACTAAAACAACTATAACAACTAAAACAACTAAAACAACTAAAACAACTAAAACAACTAAAACAACTAAAACAACTATAACAACTATAACAACTATAACTATAACAACTACAACTATAACTAAAACATCTATAACAACTAAAACAACTAAACAACTACAACAACTATAACTATAACAACTATAACTATAATAACTATAAAAACTATAACTATAACAACTAAAACAACTATAACAACTATAACAACTATAACAACTATAACAACTATAACTATAACAACTACAACTATAACTAAAACATCTATAACAACTAAAACAACTAAACAACTACAACAACTATAACTATAACAACTATAACTATAATAACTATAAAAACTATAACTATAACAACTATAACTATAATAACTAAAACAACTACGACAACTACAACAACTACAACTACAACAACTGAAACAACTAAAACAACTAAAACAACTACAACAACTAAAACAACTAAAACAACTATAACAACTATAACAACTAAAACAACTACAACAACTACAACAACTAAAACAACTACAACAACTATAACTATAACAACTACAACTATAACAACTATAACTATAACAACTATAACTATAATAACTAAAACATCTATAACAACTAAAACAACTATAACTACAACAACTGAAACAACTAAAACTAAAACAACTAAAACAACTAAAACAACTAAAACAACTATAACAACTATAACTATAACTAAAACATCTATAACAACTAAAACAACTAAAACAACATCTATAACAACTAAAACAACTATAACAACTATAACAACTAAAACATAACTAAAACAACTATAACTATAACAACTACAACAACTAAAACAACTAAAACAACTATAACAACTATAACAACTATAACAACTATAACTATAACTATAACAACTACAACTATAACTAAAACATCTATAACAACTAAAACAACTAAAACAACTACAACAACTAAAACAACTATAACAACTATAACAACTATAACAACTATAACAACTAAAACAACTACAACAACTACAACAACTAAAACAACTACAACAACTATAACTATAACAACTACAACTATAACAACTATAACTATAACAACTATAACTATAATAACTAAAACATCTATAACAACTAAAACAACTATAACTACAACAACTGAAACAACTAAAACTAAAACAACTAAAACAACTAAAACAACTAAAACAACTATAACAACTATAACTATAACTAAAACATCTATAACAACTAAAACAACTAAAACAACATCTATAACAACTAAAACAACTATAACAACTAAAACATAACAACTAAAACAACTATAACTATAACAACTACAACAACTACAACAACTAAAACAACTAAAACAACTATAACAACTATAACAACTATAACTATAACTATAACAACTACAACTATAACTAAAACATCTATAACAACTATAACAACTAAAACAACTACAACAACTATAACTATAACAACTACAACTATAACAACTATAACTATAACAACTATAACTATAATAACTAAAACATATATAACAACTAAAAGAACTATAACTACAACAACTGAAACAACTAAAACAACTAAAACAACTAAAACAACTATAACAACTATAACAACTACAACAACTAAAACAACTATAACAACTATAACAACTATAACAACTATAACTAAAACATCTATAACAACTAAAACAACTAAAACAACTAAAACAACATCTATAACAACTAAAACAACTAAAACAACTATAACAACTAAAACATAACAACTAAAACAACTATAACTATAACAACTATAACTATAACTATAACAACTAAAATACCTAAAACGACTACAACTATAACAACTACAACAACTACAACAACTATATTAACTATAACTATAACAACTATAACTATAACAACTATAACTATAATAACTAAAACATCTATAACAACTATAACAACTAAAACAACTAAAACAACTATAACACCTATAACAACTATAACTAAAAACACTAAAACATATATAACAACTACAACAACTAAAACAACTAAAACAACTAAAACAAGTACAACAACTATAACTATAAAAACTATAACTATAACTATAACTCTAACAACTAAAACATCTATAACAACTAAAACAACTAAAACAACTAAAACAACTAAAACATCTATATAATACAATATATGCCATTTAGCAGACGCTTTTATCCAAAGCGACTTACAGTCATGTGTGCATACATTTTTGTGTATGGGTTGTCCCGGGGATCGAACCCACTACCTTGGCATTTCAAACGCCGTGCTCTACCAGCTGAGCTACAGAGGACCACAAACTAAAACAACTAAAACAACTATAACAACTACAACAACTATAACTATAACAACTATAACTATAAAAACTATAACTATAACAACTAAAACATCTATAACAACTAAAACCATTAAAACAACTATAACAACTACAACAACTATAACTATAATAACTATAACAACTATAACTATAATAACTAAAACATCTATAACAACTAAAACACTATAACAACTATAACAACTAAAACAACTAAAACAACTAAAACAACTACAACAACTACAACTATAACTAAAACATCTATAACAACTATAACTATAACTATAATAACTAAAACATCTATAACAACTATATATGCCATTTAGCAGACGCTTTTATCCAAAGCGACTTACAGTCATGTGTGCATACATTTTTGTGTATGGGTGGTCCCGGGGATCGAACCCACTACCTTGGCATTACAAGCGCCGTGCTCTACCAGCTGAGCTACAGAGGACCACAAACTAAAACAACTAAAACAACTATAACAACTACAACAACTATAACTATAACAACTATAACTATAAAAACTATAACTATAACAACTAAAACATCTATAACAACTAAAACAATTAAAACAACTATAACAACTACAACAACTATAACTATAACTATAATAACTATAACAACTATAATTATAATAACTAAAACATCTATAACAACTAAAACACTATAACAACTATAACAACTAAAACAACTAAAACAACTAAAACAACTACAACAACTATAACTATAACAACTACAACTATAACAACTATAACTAAAACATCTATAACAACTATATATAATACAATATATGCCATTTAGCAGACGCTTTTATCCAAAGCGACTTACAGTCATGTGTGCATACATTTTTGTGTATGGGTGGTCCCGGGGATCAAACCCACTACCTTGGCATTACAAGCGCCGTGCTCTACCAGCTGAGCTACAGAGGACCACAAACTAAAACAACTAAAACAACTATAACAACTACAACAACTATAACTATAACAACTATAACTATAACAACTATAACTATAAAAACTATAACTATAACAACTAAAACATCTATAACAACTAAAACAATTAAAACAACTATAACAACTACAACAACTATAACTATAACTATAATAACTATAACAACTATAACTATAATAACTAAAACATCTATAACAACTAAAACACTATAACAACTATAACAACTAAAACAACTAAAACAACTACAACTATAACAACTACAACTATAACAACTATAACTATAATAACTAAAACATCTATAACAACTATAAATATAATTAAAACATCTATAACAACTATAACAACTAAAACAACTATAACAACTAGAACTATAACAACTACAACTATAACAACTACAACTATAACTAAAACATCTATAACAACTAAAACAACTAAAACAACTATAACAACTACAACAACTATAACAAAACAACTACAACAACTATAACAACTAAAACCTCTATAACAACTAAAACAACTATAACAACTATAACTATAACTAAAACATCTATAACAACTATAACAACTAAAACATAACAACTAAAACTATAACAACTATAACTATAATAACTAAAATACCTAAAACGACTAACTATAACAACTATAACAACTATTAATATAACAGCTATAACAACTATAACAACTATAATTAAAACTACTAAAACAACTATAACTATAACAACTATAACTAAAACAACTATAACTATAATAACTAAAACATCTATAACAACTAAAACAACTATAACAACTATAACTATAACTATAACAACTATATCAACTATAACAATGAAAACAACTATAACGTTTTACATTTACATTTACGTCATTTAGCAGACGCTCTTATCCAGAGCGACTTACCAATTGGTGCATTCACCTTATAGCCAGTGGGAAAACCACTTTACAATATATATATATATTTTTTTTTTCTTTCTTTTGGGTGGGGTAAGGGGGGTAGAAGGATTACTTTATACTATCCCAGGTATTCCTTAAAGAGGTGGGGTTTCAAGTGTCTCCGGAAGGTGGTGAGTGACTCCGCTGTCCTGGCGTCGTGAGGGAGCTTGTTCCACCATTGGGGTGCCAGAGAAGCACGGGCTGCGGCATTCTGGATGAGTTGTAGGGGTTTAATGGCACAGGCAGGGAGCCCAGTCAACAGCGAGTTGCAGTAATCCAGACGGGAGATGACAAGTGCCTGGATTAGGACCTGTGCCGCTTCCTGTGTATGTCAGGGTCGTACTCTCCGAATGTTGTAGAGCATGAACCTACAGGATCGGGTCACCGCCTTGATGTTAGCAGAGAACGACAGGGTGTTGTCCAGGGTCACGCCAAGGCTCTTTGCACTCTGGGAGGAGGACAACGGAGTTGTCAACCGTGATGGCGAGATCATGGAACGGGCTAGTCCTTCCCCGGGAGGAAGAGCAGCTCCGTCTTGCCGAGGTTCAGCTTGAGGTGGTGATCTGACATCCACACTGATATGTAAACAACTAAAACCATTATAACTATAACAACTAAAACAACTAAAACAACTACAATTATGACAACTATAATTATAACAACTATAACATCTAAAACAACTATAACAACTATAATTATAACAACTATGATTAAAACAACTAAAACAACTATATTACCTATAATAAATAAAAAACTATAACAACTATAACAAATATAACCACTATAACAACTGTAACTATAACAAACTAAAACAACTATAACTATAACAACTATAACTATAACAACTAACAATTCAGAATCTTTGGATTTATTGTACTCTGCATACCCTTATACACTCACTCTCTTAATTCACCCTCTACTCTCTCTCTCTCTCTCTCCATCACTCTCCTCCATTTCTCTCACTCTCTCTCTGATAGCAGCTAATGAGAATGATGAGGTTGCTAATTGCTTAAGCTAAATCCCTCCTCTTCTCCCTTTCATTTCACTCCTCCGCTCTCCCCTCATCTTTTTGTACATCTCTCCTTTCTATCAATTCACCAAATCTCACTCTGTGTCAGAGCCTGCTTTCACCACCCCTCTCTCTCTCTCTTCCTCCCCACCCCTCACTCTCTCTTCCTCCCCACCCCTCTCGCTCTCTCTTCCTCCCCACCCCTCTCGCTCTCTCTTCCTCCCCACCCCTCTCTCTCTCTTCCTCCCCACCCCTCACTCTCTCTTCCTCCCCACCCCTCTCTCTCTCTTCCTCCCCACCCCTCACTCTCTCTTCCTCCCCACCCCTCTCTCTCTCTTCCTCCCCACCCCTCGCTCTCTCTTCCTCCCCACCCCTCACTCTCTCTTCCTCCCCAACCCTCACTCTCTCTTCCTCCCCACCCCTCTCTCTCTCTCTTCCTCCCCACCCCTCGCTCTCTCTTCCTCCCCACCCCTCACTCTCTCTTCCTCCCCACCCCTCTCGCTCTCTCTTCCTCCCCACCCCTCACTCTCTCTTCCTCCCCACCCCTCACTCTCTCTTCCTCCCCACCCCTCTCGCTCTCTCTTCCTCCTCCCCACATCTCTCTTTATATATCTATCCTTCATTTCTCCTCAGAACTCAGAGCCAGAAAGGGTTCTGAGGGCAATTGACTGACAGCTGTGTTCTCTGCCTCCATCATCTGAAGGCACACACACACACACAGGCGCGCACACGCACACACACGCACACACACGGCTGACGCTTGTGTCATATGTGTTTTCTTGGCCATTATCTGCCTCTCCTTCCAGGGATGGAGCAGGAGGCATCGAGGCTGAGCTGTGAGTGGCGAGGTCCCCCACCCTATTTGGATTTATCTGGGTCAGTGGATTGTAGGCTCCATAGATAGAAGTGTGTGTGTGTGTGTGTGTGTGTGTGTGTGTGTGTGTGTGTGTGTGTATGCGTGAACTGGTGTGACAGCCGTATACTTCTACAAATTGCTTATACCGCAACACAAATGCCATCAATAAAATGGCTGCTCCTTATTGTAATGCATCATTATAATGGTTACTAATAAACCAATGTAATAAATATTGTAATAAACATTTCAGTGCGTGTCTCTCTCTCTCTGTGTGTGTGTGATAAGGATGGGAGAGGAGGGCAAATTCTTGTTCAACAATGGTTCAAAGAGGAAAGGAGAGTTGCTTCACGTTCTCTCTCAAGGATATCTGCTTCCTTCTTTCCCCCCTCTTTTACTCCCTCTCTTCCCCCCTATTTCCCCCTCTCCTCCCATTTATGTGGCTCTAGTGATAAAGTTAATTAAGGGCCCATAATCAGCAATGTATACATGAGTTCTAACACACACACACACACACACACACACAGAGGCACGACCTGGCCAGTTTGCCGCAATAGGTGAAACAAAACATATAGGATAGTCCCAGTAAGCAATATTATGTTGAAAAGACATCTAGGTTCATTTTAGGTTCTAAATGAAAAGACGTTTGGAGTAGAGTACATTAGAGTAACGTAGGGTAACAATGCAGTACATTATACTGCACTCTACTCTGCTGTACTGTACTATACTTTACTGTACTGTGCTCTACTGTATTGTATTTTTCTGTACTGTTCTGTACTGCACTCTGCTGCGCTTTACTGTGCTGTCCAAACTTCTAAAACATAGATGTCTATGATTGGTTCAGATTTGGTCCTGTCAAAAGGTTTTGGGCCAAGTCAAGGCCGGTCAGAACCAAATCTGAACCACTTATAGACGTCTATGTTTGGGACAAATATAGGCCTGTCCAGACCGGATGCGTCTGGACGTTCAAACCAAGGCCGGTCCATACCGGACCAAATCTGGAACCGAACATAGACATCTAATGTTTTGGCCAAATCAAGGCCGGTCCAGACATAGATGTTTATGATTGGTTCAGATTTGGTCCAGTCTGTGGATGTTGAAATCAAGGCCAACACCCAAAAAATAGACGTGGACCTGTGCTTGCTGGGGTTTAAGCCTACAGTGTCGGCTGCAGTTGCATTTTATGAATGCCAATCCACGTGGTAGGCCTACCATTTCTAAAACAGGCAGTTGTCTTTATTAGACCTGATTCCTGTGACTAATCATTTTGGCTATTTAAGCTCTGAATATCAGCTACCCAACTTTAAATCAGGCGTTATCCTGAGCCTACTTCCAATGAGAATCAATGTGTTTACACAGCGAGAAATGCAGAAGTGTAACATTTCTCACTATGATCATCTCGTAACAAATGTATGGATTCAAACTTGGAAACCACTGATTATCATGACATTTAGCCCACGGGGTGAAACTCCTGGACAACAGTTGTGAGTAGCCTGATTTTCCATTCCATATTGGCCATTTCACTTTGACCTGTCCTGTTTTTTTTTTTTAGGGTGTGATGTTTGTTAACATGCTATATTCACATCAAAGAAGGCTGTTTTATTTGATTGTCGGCATTTAGGTCAGGCTATTTGATCGGACAAACGTGCATGATGTAAAACGTGTCTGTCATGACATTGTCATAAATTTGATCTCAACCCCAACCTGTAGGCTACAGAAAAGGCCATATACTATTTCTACCATAGGCTATATAATTTATGTTTTTGACTAAACATTGGTGGAGCGACTCTCTAACAGCCCCCTGGAGAGGTGGAAGTCCCGTGTAGCTCAGTCGGTAAAGCATGGTGTTTGCAACACCAGGGTTGTGGGTTCGATTCCCGCGGGGGGCCAGTATGAAAAATGTATGCACTCACTAACTGTAAGTCGCTCTGGATAAGGGCATCTGCTAAATGACTAAAATGTACGCTCGGCATGGACAAGCAAATACTGAATGCCCCTGCTTTTGAGAAAGTGGGCACTGATTATCACGGTGTGGCATCAGCGCTCACCTACCCGCCATTATTTTGGAGACAACTTATGTGACATTTTATGTGTTGTTGGTGAGTTTAACTTGGAAAAATGCCCGCCCTTGTCAATCTGTCGCCTAATGGGCGGGCCGGCCCCTGCACACACACAGAGGAGGAAGTCTCTCTC
>NW_028164895.1:0-8580 GCF_964263955.1 Coregonus lavaretus
ACCCTATTCCCTATGGGCTCTGGTCAATAGGGTTCCATTTCAGGCGCAGACATGGTATGGCCTGTATCTACTCACCATGGTATCTGACCGTCTTGCGTGGGACTGGGTTCCAGTTGAGACATAACGACTTCTCCCAACCAATCAGAAGAACCAACAGCAGGACCTTAGCCTCACCCATGGCTCCGATAGGACCTACCCAGTCTCAGCAAGGCCGTTGATTCGCTGGTTGATGAGGAGGGACAGGGGAGATAGACAGTGTGGGCACAGCCTCTGGCAGTCTGCCAAAGAAAGATATAACAAAATCAGTTAAAGCATCATAACCAACTACCACGATAACAGCCGCACAACAAACAACTTATCAGAGCTCTGTCAAGCCAATTCAATGACAGTTATTACATTGAAATGCAGAGCTATCAAAGTTAATTTGTGTTGGCAGCACATCAACCAGACTCAGAAAAGTAATGTCAAAGCAAGGACAATTCAACACACAATCTAGTTTATAATAATTATCCAGTATGAATATGTCAAACATCAGACTTGTTTTGTCTTTGACAGGCGAAGCTACCGGCAGCCTGTTCAAATAATGGAGGTAAATGATACAAACATCACCACAGACACAGCTTAAAAACACACAAGAAATGCTACAGGAATACACTATCAAACATATTCTGCTTTCCCTCCTTCTGTGGAATCACCATTCCACACCTGCTGGTGTCTATCAGAAAGCCAAATCAACACTTTGATGCTGTTTACCTATTTGAGAAGAAAGCCGTTGACTTCTAAACGTGCATTAAATGTCAAATTGTATTTACTCATAGAGATTAAATGAAGAATATCCGTCTGTGCCGTTGCATTTTATTGCTCAATTGACCAATTGTGCAAGTTCTCCCACTTAAAAAGATGAGAGAGGCCTATAATTTTCATCATAGGTACACGTCAACTATGACAGACAAATTGAGATTTTTTTTCTCCTGAAAATCACATTGTAGGATTTTTAATGAATTTATTTGCAAATTATGGTGGAAAATAAGTATTTGGTCACCTACAAACAAGCAAGATTTCTGGCTCTCACAGACCTGTAACTTCTTCTTTAAGAGGCTCCTCTGTCCTCCACTCGTTACCTGTATTAATGTCACCTGTTTGAACTTGTTATCAGTATAAAAGACACCTGTCCACAACCTCAAACAGTCACACTCCAAACTCCACTATGGCCAAGACCAAAGAGCTGTCAAAGGACACCAGAAACAAAATTGTAGACCTGCACCAGGCTGGGAAGACTGAATCTGCAATAGGTAAGCAGCTTGGTTTGAAGAAATCAACTGTGGGAGCAATTATTAGGAAATGGAAGACATACAAGACCACTGATAATCTCCCTCGATCTGGGGCTCCACGCAAGATCTCACCCCGTGGGGTCAAAATGATCACAAGAACGGTAAGCAAAAATCCCAGAACCACACGGGGGGACCTAGTGAATGACCTGCAGAGAGCTGGGACCAAAGTAACAAAGCCTACCATCAGTAACACACTACGCCGCCAGGGACTCAAATCCTGCAGTGCCAGACGTGTCCCCCTGCTTAAGAGGATTGGGAGAATGTCATATGGTCAGATGAAACCAAAATATAACTTTTTGGTAAAAACTAAACTCGTCGTGTTTGGAGGACAAAGAATGCTGAGTTGCATCCAAAGAACACCATACCTACTGTGAAGCATGGGGGTGGAAACATCATGCTTTGGGGCTGTTTTTCTGCAAAGGGACCAGGACGACTGATCCGTGTAAAGGAAAGAATGAATGGGGCCATGTATCGTGAGATTTTGAGTGAAAACCTCCTTCCATCAGCAAGGGCATTGAAGATGAAACGTGGCTGGGCCGTTCAGCATGACAATGATCCCAAACACACCGCCCGGGCAACGAAGGAGTGGCTTCGTAAGAAGCATTTCAAGGTCCTGGAGTGGCCTAGCCAGTCTCCAGATCTCAACCCCATAGAAAATCTTTGGAGGGAGTTGAAAGTCCGTGTTGCCCAGCGACAGCCCCAAAACATCACTGCTCTAGAGGAGATCTGCATGGAGGAATGGGCCAAAATACCAGCAACAGTGTGTGAAAACCTTGTGAAGACTTACAGAAAACGTTTGACCTGTGTCATTGCCAACAAAGGGTATATAACAAAGTATTGAGAAACTTTTGTTATTGACCAAATACTTATTTTCCACCATAATTTGCAAATAAATTCATAAAAAATCCTACAATGTGATTTTCTGGATTTTCTTTCCTCATTTTGTCTGTCATAGTTGACGTGTACCTATGATGAAAATTACAGGCCTCTCTCATCTTTTTAAGTGGGAGAACTTGCACAATTGGTGGCTGACTAAATACTTTTTTTCCTCACTGTAACTTGGCCCTAAATGTTATGTGAATTTTAAATGTCTGTTTCAACACGCAGACTTTGTATTGTTTGGCATTTAGGAGACGGGGGTGTGAATTGAGATGCGGAGCCTGTACTGCACGTTCTGAACCCAATCTGACTCCTATTGATTTTTGTTTTTGGAAGGTAAGAGCAGCCGCACTAACAGAAAAAGTCTAAGATCATCGAAATGTGCTCTAAATGAGTAGGCTTATATGGAGGGCCGGGATAAGAATATTTGATGACTCACAGCTCACAGCTCTGACTCTAGGTTTTATTGGATCGATGAAGAGGCCTTTGGCTATCGTCTTGAGTGGAGAGAGAGGGGGGAGAGAGAGAGAATGAGGTGAGAGAGAGAGAGAGTGAAGGAGAGATAGAGAGAGAGGAGGGACATGGACAGAAACATGTGTGTTTAGAGACATGGAGGGCATCTGAAAACAGCAGCGAACAGGCTTCATGTTATCTTCCAAGCTGCTGAGAGTCCTCCAATCCTCAATAACGGCATTCTATCTTATTTTTCTCTTTCTGCTTAGAGTTAAGAAATGGAGTGAGTAATCATCCTGGAGGTTGGATTAAGAGGACTAGCCCTGTGTAAACATACTGTAGCGGGGGAAGGTGAGGTGAAGAGAGGAGGAGGAGGCGGGGGTCTTGGATTCAGCGGGTCTAACAGGCGGTCAGGCAGACAGCCAATCACGTATCCCTCTTGACTATATTGAATCACCTTATAATGATTGGTGGTGGGGACTTGTTTTCACTGAGCTGGCTAATGACGTTCAACAAATTAGAAACGACATGGCAGACTAATAATAACAGTCAGTGTTCCGACAAACGCTAGCTAATTAGCCTGACGTTGAGAGAGAAATAAGGCACATGTTCCGATTATGCTGCTTGGTTTGTGTGTTTGGATTCAGCTAAGTCCCCCAGGGGAGAAAACACACTGATGTTTCTTCCGATGGGGATGGATGTCGGGAAAGGAGGTTAGGATTAGGAAAGAGGGGGGCCTAGGATAGGAAGTGAGTTGAGTGGAATATCCGTTCTCAAGTGTTGTCCATCTCTCTGTTCAACCTCTGTCCTCCTCATGCCCTCCTGTTTCCTTCCCTCGCTTCCTGTCCATCGCTTCCTCTTTCTTCCCTTCTCATCAACTAATAATGAGGCCTTGTGACCTTTGAATCCGTGACCTTTCCAGAGGTCACAGGTGTCCAGGCAGAGAGAGTTGACTGACAGTGTCGTACCACTACACTAGAGTAGAGGAGGTCATTAAACCAAGCTGGTCATACTGTATGTACAGAGAACCACACCACAGCTTCCTCTCCTCCCTCCTCCCTCCTCCCCCAAAACAAATACATCTATACAAAGCTTCCTTCCTCTCTATCTCTCTCTCTCTCCCCTCCCTCCCTCCCTCCCTCCCTGCCCTTCTCACATCCCCCCTTTACTGCAGCGTCTGTATTTGAACATAGCCCATTTCACCTCAGCGCTGAGAGGGCAGGATCAAACACCCTCACACCCTCTATGCTATGGGCAAAACAGCTGGAGGAAACTTTTATGGAACATTTCCACTCACTTTAAAAGTAAGTTAAAAGACTGTCTAGGGGTAGCAGTGTTGTATTTAACTGAGCACAACTACAAACTACTAACAAAGACGCATACACACACACATGCACACACACACTCTCCAGAGGGCTACGCTCTTAACCCTAATTTGCTCCAGGGGCTCCGTGGTACTATGGCTGACCCTGTAAAACAAGACATTTCACTGCACCTATCCGGTGTATGTGACAATACAACTGCTCCATTCGGACCTGCTAGGCTGCCATATGGACAGGCCTCCTTGACCCAGTTCTGCCATATGGACAGAACTCCTTGACCCAGTTCTGACACTGTTTGTCCTGTTTTCCTGCACAAAGCAGCAGCTGACGGCTGAGTGTTAAATACATAGTGAGCGTGGGTGTTCTAGAGCTGCATCTACCAGACTGGGTCCCTGTATGTGTATGTGTATGTGTATGTGTATGTGTATGTGTATGTGTATGTGTATGTGTGTGTGTATGTGTATGTGTATGTATCTAAGAGATAGCATTAAAAAGTGTGACCGTGTGTGTGTGTGTGTGTGTGTGTGTGTGTGTATGTGTGTGTGTGTGTGTTTGTGTGACATACTGGCAGATTGTGTAGTGTTTGTGTAAGAGCAGGCCTAGATGAAAGAGTGATAATCAAAGGGGGTTTGATCAGCTGCAGGCTGTGTGTGTGTGTGTGTGTGTTTCTCATGGGAGGCAGTGAGGGAGCTCTACAGCATCCATCCCTACCAGCGATAGATACGCATACACTTCCTGCCAATCCACTGGCCTGCCAACAGTTCAGGGGTTGAATTAAAATTCAATCCATGACCTGAACATTGCCCATGATGTTTCCCTATTATTTTTAATTCACTTTTAGAATTGACTGACTTGAAAGGAACCCAACCCTACTGACCAGTCAACAATCTGAGAAAACCATCTATGAAACCACAGCCCTGTCTCCAACCAGACATAAAGTACCTTACTACAGATAGAAAGCCTAGCTACTGTATTTCAGATCAGTGTCCCCAGGCCCTCATCCTTTGAATCCTCTTCCCCCATCATCTCCCTCCCCTGGGGAGGGTCCTTTACTGCAGCAGACAGTCCCCTGAGAGAACCACCACTACCAAGCCCTCCAGGCCCCTCCATGCCTCAGTGCTCAGCCATAATAATAATACCTTGATCAAGGCCTTATCAGTTCCATCAGGCCAGCGGCTGGCTGTAGTTAGAGCTGAAATTGATCAAACTGCCCTGTGACCACACCACAGCACAGCAGAGCTCAACTCATTTCAATCACACAGGAGTTAACCAGACTACTGGAAATCCATCTGGCTCGGAGTCACTAGTCTTTGTCTGTCTCGCTCACACACCATTTCTCTGGCTGTCTGTGTCATTATCTCAAACACTATTTCTCTGGCTGTCTCTGCCTGTCTTTCACACACATTATCCCTATGTCTCTGCCTGTCTTTCACACACATTATCCCTATGTCTCTGCCTGTCTTTCACACACATTATCCCTATGTCTCTGCCTGTCTTTCACACACATTATCCCTATGTCTCTGCCTGTCTTTCACACACATTATCCCTATGTCTCTGCCTGTCTTTCACACACATTATCCCTATGTCTCTGCCTGTCTTTCACACACATTATCCCTATGTCTTTGCCTGTCGTTCACACACATTATCCCTATTTCTCTCTCCATTGCACTATACTGTCTCTTTCAGTCTCTCACAGAGAGCAAAATAAGACTCTGGTAAATGCTCTAAACGTTTTGACCCTATCTGAGTCTTTGCCAGGACATCTTTCTATCCCCTGTATTTGGCTTCTCCCACGCACACACACTGTTTCTCTGTAGGACTCCGTCTGTCTCTGTTTCTCTCCACCTACAGATGTAGGATCTTAATTTGAGCCAGGTTGCTACAGCACAAAAATAATCCTGCAGCAACAGCAAATGTGAATTATTATGTGGATTATAATAAATTGACATATAATACATTTTGTAGGGGTTGATACATTTTTCGATAGGGCAAATCAAGTCTGAAAGTGGAAATTACAAACTTTAGAAGACTTTTTAAAATTCAAATAGACTACAAGTTTGCATTTCCTGCTGTGCAGGAACATTTTCAGCAACAAAAGAGTGAGTATGCTTGCTACCTCTGGGGCATATGCACAGTACTCGTTGAACTCTCTCTCTCCTCACCTCTCTCTCTCTTCTACTCACCTCTCTCTCTCTCTGACCTTGTGCTCTCAGCCCTTTACTAACACATGTTGTTGGTGATGAGCGTGCATGAGCGTGGAGAGACCTGCGGAGGCTCATGTGCACTCTGCACCCTGCCCTGCCCCGTGCCTTGGCCCAGGGGCTGCTGGGATAGCTCCCTGACCTGTCATTGATGCGCTCTGTGTGTGTGTGTATGTGCAAGTGTTATTTTGCCGCTCGATCGTCTTTGCTGCAGGCATCACACTCGCTCATTAACACCAGCCAGCACAGCCACGTGTGAGACTAAGCTACATACGCACACAATACTGTCTGCATTTCTCACGTGTTAGCAACCCTCACAATCACTAACCCCTCGTTATGAGACAAACCGATACAGTATATGTACACACACAGGTCTCTCTTAGGACTCGTACACAGCAGTAACGTTTGCCTACTGAGAGTACTTGTGAACCGAGTGCAAGCTGATTTTACATGTAGAACCTCGTGAAAATGTCTGCAGTGAGATGTCAACAGCGCACTCAACGATCGGTAGACGAACGGGAGATCCACATTCGGTGCGATGTGTGCGACCCTTTACTCTTCATCACAGAACAGAACCACATAAACACAATATGCTCATCACATACCAACACATTGGCTACCCCTTATCAAACAACAACCAGAAGCACAAACTAGTACTTTTTTTCAGAGAAATAAAAACAGATTTCAACCAAATTACACTCAAAGCTACACAATTCTTTCCACCGAGTCTTTTCAGTTCATTTAAAGTTGTTTTCCCATTTTGCATCTCAGGGCCGTACCAAAACAGAATACACATGTCCTACCTAATATATATTACTGTATCCACGCCTGCAGGCATTTGAACATTGCGTCATTTAATGGAGAGAGTGGAGGGAGTGGAGACTAGATAAAACTGTTGCTGTGCTCTGCTCTGCTCTGTTCTTTGGCTCCATAGGAGAGAGACTGCCTACCTAGCTCCTATGGGGGCTAATTATCCTTTAGTCCCCTACTCATCCTCCCTCCTTCCCTCCCTTCATATCCTTCCCTCTCACTCTCCTTCCCTCCTCCGGACCGCTAGGCCCAACCCAGCTCATACTGAGCCCTGAGCAGAGCCCTCTCTTCCACAGCCAGGGCCCTGGGGACTCAGGGAGAAAGGTTAAGCCTAGCTGGACTAAAGCTCTTTCTTTCTTTCTTTCTTTCTTTCTTTCTTTCTTTCTTTCTTTCTTTCTTTCTTTCTTTCTTTCTTTCTTTCTTTCTTTCTTTCTTTCTTTCTTTCTTTCTTTCGTTCTTTCTTTCTTTCTTTCTTTCTTTCTTTCTTTCTTTCTTTCTTTCTTTCGTTCTTTCTTTCTTTCTTTCTTTTTTACACTGAGAGATATATATAGAGAGAAAGAAGAGGAGGGGAAGGAGGTAAGGGTAAGAGGAGGAGGAGAGAGAGTGTGAGAGAAGAGATCATTATAAAAGAGAGAGGGAGTGATAATGGAAAAGGAGAGAGATAAAAATGAAATAAAGAGAACAGAGAAGGTAGAGAGTGATGCTCTCCTACTATTGTAGCTCCTTATTGGATCTATTAGGGGAAATGGTGCTGTGGGCCATGAGGTTGCATCAGTGCTCTGTTTCACTCTTCCATTACTTTGCTTTACATTAAGTGAGCCTGGCCTGCTCTGTCTAACACATTCCCCCGACCAATGAGCTGAGAGGGGGAGGGGGGTTATGAGGAGACATTTACGTTTTACATTTTAGTCATTTAGCAGATGCTCTTATCCTGAGCGACTTACCGTTTTAGTGAGTGCATACATTTTCATACTGGCCCCCCGTGGGAATCGAACCCTGGCGTTGCAAACACCATGCTCTACCAACTGAGCTACACGGGACAGGGGGAGTTGAGGCGAGGCAGCCTTACGGGAAGATAAGAGTGATCGATAAGGGTATCTGCTGCTGGCTCAGACCCACCAGGGAGTAGGAGGAATACAGTTCCGGGTTACTCTTATTACCAGGATGATAGGCTGTGTGTGTGTGTGTGTGTGTGTGTTCCTATCTGTCAGTCATCAAAGGCTGCTGGCTCTTTCCCTAGTGTATTCCTCTCTCTCCTGTTATCTTTCCCTCTTCCTTCCCTCCCCCTCCTCTCAGCATGCAAAAGGCATCCTATCAGCGAATAGCTATTTATGATCAGCAACCAATATCCCCCAACTGAGAGAGAGAGAAAGAGAATAAAAGAGAGGGAGAGAGACGTTGCCCAAGGCTATTTTTCCCCAGCTTATGTTGTGTATGAGTGTGAGCGCTGCCACTTCTTCTTTGGTGTCTCTGTATTCTGTAGGTGGTGCTGGATTCCTAATGACTTGGCTTGTTTGCCTGACACTCTTATGCCCAGCAATTTGCAAAAGCCTGGGCTGTAGAATTTATCTGAGCACTTGTGTG
>NW_028164894.1:0-8010 GCF_964263955.1 Coregonus lavaretus
CAGCAGTAATATGACATGGTTAGGGCTGCAGCAGTAATATGACATGGTTAGGGCTGCAGCAGTAATATGACATGGTTAGGGCTGCAGCAGTAATATGACATGGTTAGGGCTGCAGCAGTAATATGACATGGTTAGGGCTGCAGCAGTAATATGACATGGTTAGGGCTGCAGCAGTAATATGACATGGTTAGGGCTGCAGCAGTAATATGACATGGTTAGGGCTGCAGCAGTAATATGACATGGTTAGGGCTGCAGCAGTAATATGACATGGTTAGGGCTGCAGCAGTAATATGACATGGTTAGGGCTGCAGCAGTAATATGACATGGTTAGGGCTGCAGCAGTAATATGACATGGTTAGGGCTGCAGCAGTAATATGACATGGTTAGGGCTGCAGCAGTAATATGACATGGTTAGGGCTGCAGCAGTAATATGACATGGTTAGGGCTGCAGCAGTAATATGACATGGTTAGGGCTGCAGCAGTAATATGACATGGTTAGGGCTGCAGCAGTAATATGACATGGTTAGGGCTGCAGCAGTAATATGACATGGTTAGGGCTGCAGCAGTAATATGACATGGTTAGGGCTGCAGCAGTAATATGACATGGTTAGGGCTGCAGCAGTAATATGACATGGTTAGGGCTGCAGCAGTAATATGACATGGTTAGGGCTGCAGCAGTAATATGACATGGTTAGGGCTGCAGCAGTAATATGACATGGTTAGGGCTGCAGCAGTAATATGACATGGTTAGGGCTGCAGCAGTAATATGAGTTAGGGCTGCAGCAGTAATATGACATGGTTAGGGCTGCAGCAGTAATATGACATGGTTAGGGCTGCAGCAGTAATATGACATGGTTAGGGCTGCAGCAGTAATATGACATGGTTAGGGCTGCAGCAGTAATATGACATGGTTAGGGCTGCAGCAGTAATATGACATGGTTAGGGCTGCAGCAGTAATATGACATGGTTAGGGCTGCAGCAGTAATATGACATGGTTAGGGCTGCAGCAGTAATATGACATGGTTAGGGCTGCAGCAGTAATATGACATGGTTAGGGCTGCAGCAGTAATATGACATGGTTAGGGCTGCAGCAGTAATATGACATGGTTAGGGCTGCAGCAGTAATATGACATGGTTAGGGCTGCAGCAGTAATATGACATGGTTAGGGCTGCAGCAGTAATATGACATGGTTAGGGCTGCAGCAGTAATATGACATGGTTAGGGCTGCAGCAGTAATATGACATGGTTAGGGCTGCAGCAGTAATATGACATGGTTAGGGCTGCAGCAGTAATATGACATGGTTAGGGCTGCAGCAGTAATATGACATGGTTAGGGCTGCAGCAGTAATATGACATGGTTAGGGCTGCAGCAGTAATATGACATGGTTAGGGCTGCAGCAGTAATATGACATGGTTAGGGCTGCAGCAGTAATATGACATGGTTAGGGCTGCAGCAGTAATATGACATGGTTA
Organism: Coregonus lavaretus; assembly: GCF_964263955.1. Lineage (NCBI taxonomy): Eukaryota > Metazoa > Chordata > Actinopteri > Salmoniformes > Salmonidae > Coregonus > Coregonus lavaretus. The sequence goes on from NW_028164894.1 coordinate 1,475, forward strand.
GGGCTGCAGCAGTAATATGACATGGTTAGGGCTGCAGCAGTAATATGACATGGTTAGGGCTGCAGCAGTAATATGACATGGTTAGGGCTGCAGCAGTAATATGACATGGTTAGGGCTGCAGCAGTAATATGACATGGTTAGGGCTGCAGCAGTAATATGACATGGTTAGGGCTGCAGCAGTAATATGACATGGTTAGGGCTGCAGCAGTAATATGACATGGTTAGGGCTGCAGCAGTAATATGACATGGTTAGGGCTGCAGCAGTAATATGACATGGTTAGGGCTGCAGCAGTAATATGACATGGTTAGGGCTGCAGCAGTAATATGACATGGTTAGGGCTGCAGCAGTAATATGACATGGTTAGGGCTGCAGCAGTAATATGACATGGTTAGGGCTGCAGCAGTAATATGACATGGTTAGGGCTGCAGCAGTAATATGACATGGTTAGGGCTGCAGCAGTAATATGACATGGTTAGGGCTGCAGCAGTAATATGACATGGTTAGGGCTGCAGCTAATATGACATGGTTAGGGCTGCAGCAGTAATATGACATGGTTAGGGCTGCAGCAGTAATATGACATGGTTAGGGCTGCAGCAGTAATATGACATGGTTAGGGCTGCAGCAGTAATATGACATGGTTAGGGCTGCAGCAGTAATATGACATGGTTAGGGCTGCAGCAGTAATATGACATGGTTAGGGCTGCAGCAGTAATATGACATGGTTAGGGCTGCAGCAGTAATATGACATGGTTAGGGCTGCAGCAGTAATATGACATGGTTAGGGCTGCAGCAGTAATATGACATGGTTAGGGCTGCAGCAGTAATATGACATGGTTAGGGCTGCAGCAGTAATATGACATGGTTAGGGCTGCAGCAGTAATATGACATGGTTAGGGCTGCAGCAGTAATATGACATGGTTAGGGCTGCAGCAGTAATATGACATGGTTAGGGCTGCAGCAGTAATATGACATGGTTAGGGCTGCAGCAGTAATATGACATGGTTAGGGCTGCAGCAGTAATATGACATGGTTAGGGCTGCAGCAGTAATATGACATGGTTAGGGCTGCAGCAGTAATATGACATGGTTAGGGCTGCAGCAGTAATATGACATGGTTAGGGCTGCAGCAGTAATATGACATGGTTAGGGCTGCAGCAGTAATATGACATGGTTAGGGCTGCAGCAGTAATATGACATGGTTAGGGCTGCAGCAGTAATATGACATGGTTAGGGCTGCAGCAGTAATATGACATGGTTAGGGCTGCAGCAGTAATATGACATGGTTAGGGCTGCAGCAGTAATATGACATGGTTAGGGCTGCAGCAGTAATATGACATGGTTAGGGCTGCAGCAGTAATATGACATGGTTAGGGCTGCAGCAGTAATATGACATGGTTAGGGCTGCAGCAGTAATATGACATGGTTAGGGCTGCAGCAGTAATATGACATGGTTAGGGCTGCAGCAGTAATATGACATGGTTAGGGCTGCAGCAGTAATATGACATGGTTAGGGCTGCAGCAGTAATATGACATGGTTAGGGCTGCAGCAGTAATATGACATGGTTAGGGCTGCAGCAGTAATATGACATGGTTAGGGCTGCAGCAGTAATATGACATGGTTAGGGCTGCAGCAGTAATATGACATGGTTAGGGCTGCAGCAGTAATATGACATGGTTAGGGCTGCAGCAGTAATATGACATGGTTAGGGCTGCAGCAGTAATATGACATGGTTAGGGCTGCAGCAGTAATATGACATGGTTAGGGCTGCAGCAGTAATATGACATGGTTAGGGCTGCAGCAGTAATATGACATGGTTAGGGCTGCAGCAGTAATATGACATGGTTAGGGCTGCAGCAGTAATATGACATGGTTAGGGCTGCAGCAGTAATATGACATGGTTAGGGCTGCAGCAGTAATATGACATGGTTAGGGCTGCAGCAGTAATATGACATGGTTAGGGCTGCAGCAGTAATATGACATGGTTAGGGCTGCAGCAGTAATATGACATGGTTAGGGCTGCAGCAGTAATATGACATGGTTAGGGCTGCAGCAGTAATATGACATGGTTAGGGCTGCAGCAGTAATATGACATGGTTAGGGCTGCAGCAGTAATATGACATGGTTAGGGCTGCAGCAGTAATATGACATGGTTAGGGCTGCAGCAGTAATATGACATGGTTAGGGCTGCAGCAGTAATATGACATGGTTAGGGCTGCAGCAGTAATATGACATGGTTAGGGCTGCAGCAGTAATATGACATGGTTAGGGCTGCAGCAGTAATATGACATGGTTAGGGCTGCAGCAGTAATATGACATGGTTAGGGCTGCAGCAGTAATATGACATGGTTAGGGCTGCAGCAGTAATATGACATGGTTAGGGCTGCAGCAGTAATATGACATGGTTAGGGCTGCAGCAGTAATATGACATGGTTAGGGCTGCAGCAGTAATATGACATGGTTAGGGCTGCAGCAGTAATATGACATGGTTAGGGCTGCAGCAGTAATATGACATGGTTAGGGCTGCAGCAGTAATATGACATGGTTAGGGCTGCAGCAGTAATATGACATGGTTAGGGCTGCAGCAGTAATATGACATGGTTAGGGCTGCAGCAGTAATATGACATGGTTAGGGCTGCAGCAGTAATATGACATGGTTAGGGCTGCAGCAGTAATATGACATGGTTAGGGCTGCAGCAGTAATATGACATGGTTAGGGCTGCAGCAGTAATATGACATGGTTAGGGCTGCAGCAGTAATATGACATGGTTAGGGCTGCAGCAGTAATATGACATGGTTAGGGCTGCAGCAGTAATATGACATGGTTAGGGCTGCAGCAGTAATATGACATGGTTAGGGCTGCAGCAGTAATATGACATGGTTAGGGCTGCAGCAGTAATATGACATGGTTAGGGCTGCAGCAGTAATATGACATGGTTAGGGCTGCAGCAGTAATATGACATGGTTAGGGCTGCAGCAGTAATATGACATGGTTAGGGCTGCAGCAGTAATATGACATGGTTAGGGCTGCAGCAGTAATATGACATGGTTAGGGCTGCAGCAGTAATATGACATGGTTAGGGCTGCAGCAGTAATATGACATGGTTAGGGCTGCAGCAGTAATATGACATGGTTAGGGCTGCAGCAGTAATATGACATGGTTAGGGCTGCAGCAGTAATATGACATGGTTAGGGCTGCAGCAGTAATATGACATGGTTAGGGCTGCAGCAGTAATATGACATGGTTAGGGCTGCAGCAGTAATATGACATGGTTAGGGCTGCAGCAGTAATATGACATGGTTAGGGCTGCAGCAGTAATATGACATGGTTAGGGCTGCAGCAGTAATATGACATGGTTAGGGCTGCAGCAGTAATATGACATGGTTAGGGCTGCAGCAGTAATATGACATGGTTAGGGCTGCAGCAGTAATATGACATGGTTAGGGCTGCAGCAGTAATATGACATGGTTAGGGCTGCAGCAGTAATATGACATGGTTAGGGCTGCAGCAGTAATATGACATGGTTAGGGCTGCAGCAGTAATATGACATGGTTAGGGCTGCAGCAGTAATATGACATGGTTAGGGCTGCAGCAGTAATATGACATGGTTAGGGCTGCAGCAGTAATATGACATGGTTAGGGCTGCACAGTAATATGACATGGTTAGGGCTGCAGCAGTAATATGACATGGTTAGGGCTGCAGCAGTAATATGACATGGTTAGGGCTGCAGCAGTAATATGACATGGTTAGGGCTGCAGCAGTAATATGACATGGTTAGGGCTGCAGCAGTAATATGACATGGTTAGGGCTGCAGCAGTAATATGACATGGTTAGGGCTGCAGCAGTAATATGACATGGTTAGGGCTGCAGCAGTAATATGACATGGTTAGGGCTGCAGCAGTAATATGACATGGTTAGGGCTGCAGCAGTAATATGACATGGTTAGGGCTGCAGCAGTAATATGACATGGTTAGGGCTGCAGCAGTAATATGACATGGTTAGGGCTGCAGCAGTAATATGACATGGTTAGGGCTGCAGCAGTAATATGACATGGTTAGGGCTGCAGCAGTAATATGACATGGTTAGGGCTGCAGCAGTAATATGACATGGTTAGGGCTGCAGCAGTAATATGACATGGTTAGGGCTGCAGCAGTAATATGACATGGTTAGGGCTGCAGCAGTAATATGACATGGTTAGGGCTGCAGCAGTAATATGACATGGTTAGGGCTGCAGCAGTAATATGACATGGTTAGGGCTGCAGCAGTAATATGACATGGTTAGGGCTGCAGCAGTAATATGACATGGTTAGGGCTGCAGCAGTAATATGACATGGTTAGGGCTGCAGCAGTAATATGACATGGTTAGGGCTGCAGCAGTAATATGACATGGTTAGGGCTGCAGCAGTAATATGACATGGTTAGGGCTGCAGCAGTAATATGACATGGTTAGGGCTGCAGCAGTAATATGACATGGTTAGGGCTGCAGCAGTAATATGACATGGTTAGGGCTGCAGCAGTAATATGACATGGTTAGGGCTGCAGCAGTAATATGACATGGTTAGGGCTGCAGCAGTAATATGACATGGTTAGGGCAGCAGTAATATGACATGGTTAGGGCTGCAGCAGTAATATGACATGGTTAGGGCTGCAGCAGTAATATGACATGGTTAGGGCTGCAGCAGTAATATGACATGGTTAGGGCTGCAGCAGTAATATGACATGGTTAGGGCTGCAGCAGTAATATGACATGGTTAATAGGGAGCAGTAATATGACATGGTTAGGGCTGCAGCAGTAATATGACATGGTTAGGGCTGCAGCAGTAATATGACATGGTTAGGGCTGCAGCAGTAATATGACATGGTTAGGGCTGCAGCAGTAATATGACATGGTTAGGGCTGCAGCAGTAATATGACATGGTTAGGGCTGCAGCAGTAATATGACATGGTTAGGGCTGCAGCAGTAATATGACATGGTTAGGGCTGCAGCAGTAATATGACATGGTTAGGGCTGCAGCAGTAATATGACATGGTTAGGGCTGCAGCAGTAATATGACATGGTTAGGGCTGCAGCAGTAATATGACATGGTTAGGGCTGCAGCAGTAATATGACATGGTTAGGGCTGCAGCAGTAATATGACATGGTTAGGGCTGCAGCAGTAATATGACATGGTTAGGGCTGCAGCAGTAATATGACATGGTTAGGGCTGCAGCAGTAATATGACATGGTTAGGGCTGCAGCAGTAATATGACATGGTTAGGGCTGCAGCAGTAATATGACATGGTTAGGGCTGCAGCAGTAATATGACATGGTTAGGGCTGCAGCAGTAATATGACATGGTTAGGGCTGCAGCAGTAATATGACATGGTTAGGGCTGCAGCAGTAATATGACATGGTTAGGGCTGCAGCAGTAATATGACATGGTTAGGGCTGCAGCAGTAATATGACATGGTTAGGGCTGCAGCAGTAATATGACATGGTTAGGGCTGCAGCAGTAATATGACATGGTTAGGGCTGCAGCAGTAATATGACATGGTTAGGGCTGCAGCAGTAATATGACATGGTTAGGGCTGCAGCAGTAATATGACATGGTTAGGGCTGCAGCAGTAATATGACATGGTTAGGGCTGCAGCAGTAATATGACATGGTTAGGGCTGCAGCAGTAATATGACATGGTTAGGGCTGCAGCAGTAATATGACATGGTTAGGGCTGCAGCAGTAATATGACATGGTTAGGGCTGCAGCAGTAATATGACATGGTTAGGGCTGCAGCAGTAATATGACATGGTTAGGGCTGCAGCAGTAATATGACATGGTTAGGGCTGCAGCAGTAATATGACATGGTTAGGGCAGCAGTAATATGACATGGTTAGGGCTGCAGCAGTAATATGACATGGTTAGGGCTGCAGCAGTAATATGACATGGTTAGGGCTGCAGCAGTAATATGACATGGTTAGGGCTGCAGCAGTAATATGACATGGTTAGGGCTGCAGCAGTAATATGACATGGTTAGGGCTGCAGCAGTAATATGACATGGTTAGGGCTGCAGCAGTAATATGACATGGTTAGGGCTGCAGCAGTAATATGACATGGTTAGGGCTGCAGCAGTAATATGACATGGTTAGGGCTGCAGCAGTAATATGACATGGTTAGGGCTGCAGCAGTAATATGACATGGTTAGGGCTGCAGCAGTAATATGACATGGTTAGGGCTGCAGCAGTAATATGACATGGTTAGGGCTGCAGCAGTAATATGACATGGTTAGGGCTGCAGCAGTAATATGACATGGTTAGGGCTGCAGCAGTAATATGACATGGTTAGGGCTGCAGCAGTAATATGACATGGTTAGGGCTGCAGCAGTAATATGACATGGTTAGGGCTGCAGCAGTAATATGACATGGTTAGGGCTGCAGCAGTAATATGACATGGTTAGGGCTGCAGCAGTAATATGACATGGTTAGGGCTGCAGCAGTAATATGACATGGTTAGGGCTGCAGCAGTAATATGACATGGTTAGGGCTGCAGCAGTAATATGACA
>NW_028164893.1:0-32171 GCF_964263955.1 Coregonus lavaretus
GTTCATTGTCATTAACGTTTTCCCCTAACAAGGTTTCACGTGGTTGTTTCTTTAGAAGCACATAGCTTATGGCTTGATCCCTGCAGCCACCGTAGCCCCCCGGCCCGCTGTACCCCGTACCCCTCCCCCTCGCAGCCCGTACCCCTCTCCAGAGAGACCCAGGTACCTATATGGAACATACACTAACACACAGTCTGCGTCCCAAATGCCAACCCTATTCCCTATACACAGTGCCTTGCAAAAGTATTCATCCCCCCCTTGGCGTTTTTCCTATTTTGTTGCATTACAACCTGTAATTTTAAATGGATTTTTATTTGGATTTCATGTAATGGACATACACAAAATAGTCCAAATTGGTGAAGTGAAATGAAACAAATAATTTGTTTCAAATAAATAAATAACGGAAAAGTGGTGCGTGCATATGTATTCACCCCCTTTGCTATGAAGCACCTAAATAAGATCTGGTACAACCAATTACCTTCAGAAGTCACATAATTAGTTAAATAAAGTCCACCTGTGTGCAATCTAAGTGTCACATGATCTGTCACATGATCTCAGTATATATACACCTGTTCTGAAAGGCCCCAGAGCCTGCAACACCACTAAGCAAGGGGCACCACCAAGCAAGGGGCACCATGAAGACCAAGGAGCTCTCCAAACAGGTCAGGGACAAAGTTGTGGAGAAGTACAGATCAGGGTTGGGTTATAAAAAAATATCTGAAACTTTGAACATCCCACGGAGGACCATTAAATCCATTATTAAAAAATGCAAAGAATATGGCACCACAACAAACCTGCCAAGAGAGGGCCGCCCACCAAAACTCATGGACCAGGCAAGGAGGGCATTAATCAGAGAGGCAACAAAGAGACCAAAGATAACCCTGAAGGAGCTGCAAAGCTCCACAGCGGAGAGTGGAGTATCTGTACATAGGACCACTTTAAGCCGTACGCTCTGCAGAGCTGGGCTTTACGGAAGAGTGGCCAGAAAAAAGCCATTGCTTAAAGAAAAAAATAAGCGAACACGTTTGGTGTTCGCCAAAAAGCATGTGGGAGACTCCCCAAACATATAGAAGAAGGTACTCTGGTCAGATGAGACTAAAATTGAGCTTTTTGGCCATCAAGGAAAACACTATGTCTGGGGCAAAACCAACACCTCTCATCACCCCGAGAACACCATCCCCACAGTGAAGCATGGTGGTGGCAGCATCATGCTGTGGGGATGTTTTTCATCGGCAGGGACTGGGAAACTGGTCAGAATTGAAGGAGTGATGGATGGCACTAAATAAATCTTCCAGAGATTTGAGACTGTTTTTTTTTGTCTTATTATTTTGCATCTTCAAAGTGGTAAGCATGTTGTGTAAATCAAATGATACAAACCCCCAAAAAATCTATTTTAATTCCAGATCGTAAGGCAACAAAATAGGAAAAATGCCAAGGGGGGTGAATACTTTCACAAGCCATGGTAATGAACACCTTTTCACCAGGTCCCATAGGATAGTGCATTATATAGGATGGCATTTGGGACGCACGCTCAACTCTGGGGCCTTTCTCTCCTCTTCTATCTGGCATCCTTCTTCCTTCTCTCCTTCCTTCTCTGTCATCATTCCTTCTCTCCTTCCTTCTCTGTCATCATTCCTTCTCTCCTTCCTTCTCTGTCATCATTCCTTCTCTCCTTCCTTCTCTGTCATCATTCCTTCTTCTCACCTTGTTGCCATGACTCTCAGATGACTTATCGTACACAGAAGTATCAATGACTAGCTGAATTATGACTTATTGTACACGTAAGTATCAATGACTAGCTGAATTATGACTTATTGTACACGTAAGTATCAATGACTAGCTGAATTATGACATTGTACACGTAAGTATCAATGACTAGCTGAATTATGACTTATCGTACACAAAGTATCAATGACTAGCTGAATTATGACTTATCGTACACGTAAGTATCAATGACTAGCTGAATTATGACTTATTGTACACGTAAGTATCAATGACTAGCTGAATTATGACGTATTGTACACAAAGTATCAATGACTAGCTGAATTATGACTTATTGTACACAAAGTATCAATGACTAGCTGAATTATGACTTATCGTACACAAAGTATCAATGACTAGCTGAATTATGACTTATCGTACACAAAGTATCAATGACTAGCTGAATTATGACTTATCGTACACAAAGTATCAATGACTAGCTGAATTATGACTTATCGTACACGTAAGTATCAATGACTAGCTGAATTATGACTTATTGTTACGTGTACAATAAGTCGCAGCCGGCCGCGACCGGGAGACTCATGGGCGGCGCACAATTGGCCCAGCGTCGTCCAGGGTAGGGGAGGGAATGGCCGGCAGGGATGTAGCTCAGTTGATAGAGCATGGCGTTTGCAACGCCAGGGTTGTGGGTTCGATTCCCACGGGGGGCCAGTATAAAAATATATGTATTCACTAACTGTAAGTCGCTCTGGATAAGAGCGTCTGCTAAATGACTAAAATGTAAATGTAAATGTTATCGTACACAAAGTATCAATGACTAGCTGAATTATGACTTATTGTACACGTAAGTATCAATGACTAGCTGAATTATGACTTATTGTACACAAAGTATCAATGACTAGCTGAATTATGACTTATTGTACACAAAGTATCAATGACTAGCTGAATTATGACTTATTGTACACAAAGTATCAATGACTAGCTGAATTATGACTTATTGTACACAAAGTATCAATGACTAGCTGAATTATGACTTATTGTACACAAAGTATCAATGACTAGCTGAATTATGACTTATCGTACACAAAGTATCAATGACTAGCTGAATTATGACTTATCGTACACGTAAGTATCAATGACTAGCTGAATTATGACTTATTGTACACAAAGTATCAATGACTAGCTGAATTATGACTTATTGTACACGTAAGTATCAATGACTAGCTGAATTATGACTTATTGTACACAAAGTATCAATGACTAGCTGAATTATGACTTATTGTACACAAAGTATCAATGACTAGCTGAATTATGACTTATTGTACACAAAGTATCAATGACTAGCTGAATTATGACTTATTGTACACAAAGTATCAATGACTAGCTGAATTATGACTTATCGTACACAAAGTATCAATGACTAGCTGAATTATGACTTATTGTACACAAAGTATCAATGACTAGCTGAATTATGACTTATTGTACACAAAGTATCAATGACTAGCTGAATTATGACTTATTGTACACAAAGTATCAATGACTAGCTGAATTATGACTTATTGTACACAAAGTATCAATGACTAGCTGAATTATGACTTATTGTACACAAAGTATCAATGACTAGCTGAATTATGACTTATTGTACACAAAGTATCAATGACTAGCTGAATTATGACTTATTGTACACAAAGTATCAATGACTAGCTGAATTATGACTTATTGTACACAAAGTATCAATGACTAGCTGAATTATGACTTATTGTACACAAAGTATCAATGACTAGCTGAATTATGACTTATCGTACACAAAGTATCAATGACTAGCTGAATTATGACTTATTGTACACAAAGTATCAATGACTAGCTGAATTATGACTTATTGTACACAAAGTATCAATGACTAGCTGAATTATGACTTATCGTACACAAAGTATCAATGACTAGCTGAATTATGACTTATTGTACACAAAGTATCAATGACTAGCTGAATTATGACTTATTGTACACAAAGTATCAATGACTAGCTGAATTATGACTTATTGTACACAAAGTATCAATGACTAGCTGAATTATAAATTATTGTACACAAAGTATCAATGACTAGCTGAATTATGACTTATTGTACACAAAGTATCAATGACTAGCTGAATTATGACTTATTGTACACAAAGTATCAATGACTAGCTGAATTATGACTTATCGTACACAAAGTATCAATGACTAGCTGAATTATGACTTATCGTACACGTAAGTATCAATGACTAGCTGAATTATGACTTATCGTACACAAAGTATCAATGACTAGCTGAATTATGACTTATCGTACACAAAGTATCAATGACTAGCTGAATTATGACTTATCGTACACGTAAGTATCAATGACTAGCTGAATTATGACTTATCGTACACGTAAGTATCAATGACTAGCAGAATTATGACTTATCGTACACGTAAGTATCAATGACTAGCTGAATTATGACTTATCGTACACGTAAGTATCAATGACTAACTGAATTATGACTTATCGTACACAAAGTATCAATGACTAGCTGAATTATGACTTATTGTACACGTAAGTATCAATGACTAGCTGAATTATGACTTATTGTACACAAAGTATCAATGACTAGCTGAATTATGACTTATTGTACACAAAGTATCAATGACTAGCTGAATTATGACTTATTGTACACAAAGTATCAATGACTAGCTGAATTATGACTTATTGTACACAAAGTATCAATGACTAGCTGAATTATGACTTATCGTACACAAAGTATCAATGACTAGCTGAATTATGACTTATCGTACACGTAAGTATCAATGACTAGCTGAATTATGACTTATCGTACACAAAGTATCAATGACTAGCTGAATTATGACTTATCGTACACAAAGTATCAATGACTAGCTGAATTATGACTTATCGTACACGTAAGTATCAATGACTAGCTGAATTATGACTTATCGTACACGTAAGTATCAATGACTAGCTGAATTATGACTTATCGTACACGTAAGTATCAATGACTAGCTGAATTATGACTTATCGTACACGTAAGTATCAATGACTAGCTGAATTATGACTTATTGTACACAAAGTATCAATGACTAGCTGAATTATGACTTATCGTACACAAAGTATCAATGACTAGCTGAATTATGACTTATTGTACACGTAAGTATCAATGACTAGCTGAATTATGACTTATCGTACACAAAGTATCAATGACTAGCTGAATTATGACTTATCGTACACAAAGTATCAATGACTAGCTGAATTATGACTTATCGTACACAAAGTATCAATGACTAGCTGAATTATGACTTATCGTACACGTAAGTATCAATGACTAGCTGAATTATGACTTATCGTACACAAAGTATCAATGACTAGCTGAATTATGACTTATCGTACTCAAAGTATCAATGACTAGCTGAATTATGACTTATCGTACTCAAAGTATCAATGACTAGCTGAATTATGACTTATCGTACACAAAGTATCAATGACTAGCTGAATTATGACTTATCGTACACAAAGTATCAATGACTAGCTGAATTATGACTTATCATACACAAAGTATCAATGACTAGCTGAATTATGACTTATTGTACACGTAAGTATCAATGACTAGCTGAATTATGACTTATTGTACACGTAAGTATCAATGACTAGCTGAATTATGCCTTATCTATCCTAAAACCAGTTAATACAGGGTCACTTCCTCTTCAACTTGTCTTTCTACAGGTCTGCCTTGGCAGCCGCCATCTTGTCCTCGTCGTTGACCGGCCGGACCGTGGCCATCCCTCCCGCACGCCCCAGGTCCTTCTCCGAGAGTAACTGTTCACGCTCAGAGACACACAGTACGTTGGATCCTTACGCCAGCACAGCGCTCTACACAAGGTAGGCCTAACTTGTTGGTGTCACTCAGAATCCATCAGCATCACTGAGTCTGACACTAAATTCTTCCCCAATTCCTTGCATCCTATCTCCTAGCATCTTGTTTAAATGTATTGAAGGAGAAGGTTCAAGGTCCCTCCCCTCAGAGCTTCTTCTCCAATACATTTTGAGAAGGAGTCGAGGACAGATGAATTGAGAAAGAGCCAGACACGAGAGCCTGCAGTGCCACCGACAGATGCCGTATCTTAATTTGACCCAGTTTCTCACAGCATGAAAATAATCCTGCAGCAACAGGAAATGTGGATTGTAATAATATATATATTTTTTGTAGTGGTTGATATATTTTTCATTAGGGCAAATCACATCTGACATTTTTAAGTGGAAATTATAAACACTAGAAACCTTTTTAAACCTCGAATACACTACAAAACAATTCCTGCAACAACAGGATGATCAAATTAAGATCCTACATCTGTATTAGGTCACTTACGGTAGTCTACCCTCAGTGACCAAACTGAAATGTGAACGAGTGATATCAGTCTAGAGGAGTAGATCTGTGGTCTGTGGGGCGGCAGGTAGCTTAGTGGTTAAGAGCGTTGTGCCAGTAACCGAGAGGTCGCTGGTTCTAATCCCCGAGCTGACTAGGTGAAAAATCTGTCGATGTGCCCTTGAGCAAGGCACTTAACCCTAATTGCTCCTCTAAGTCGCTCTGGATAAGAGCGTCTGCTAAATGACAAAAATTTTAATGTAAAATGGATCAAGAGATATAAATATGTGCCCGTTATAGCGCCACCGTGTGGCCAATCAAAAAAAAATCTCCCTCATGTCTTTTTTAGAGACAGATGGCCAGAGTCTTTGGCTGGCCGGCCTCGCTTGCCCTCCCCTGGGCTCTCTGAAGACCATGATGATGATGATGATGATGATGATGATGAGAGAGCGGTGCTGTCAGATGAAGATGGTCATGTCTACCAATCTCTGGATCGCCAGGGGAGAAGTCCGATCTACGCCCGGCCTGTAAAACAGGTAGGAAGGGTTTCGCTTTCTGATAAATGCTATGTCCCAAATGGCACCCTATTTCCTATACTGTAGTGCGCTACTTTTGACAAATGGCCTATAGGACCCCGTAGGGATCTGTTCAAAAGTAGTGCACTATATAGGGAATAGGGTGCCATTTGAGACTCAACCCGGGTGTTGGGATAAACCCTGTCAGCTCAAAGCTGTTTTCTCTCTAGAGTTTGAATCAATATAAACCCTCTTATTCCAAGGAGTTGACGTTCTGAGCCGTATGGTACCATTAGATGGAGCTCTTCAGTCACGCGTGGTGCTTTGGGATGAAGCGCTGAAACATCCAGGCGTTCCTCTCTATATGAAGTGAGAGACCACGCTAAACGTCATCCTGATGTCCCCCTCTTATCGAATGATACAGGACCTATTATGACATTACATCACCTCCAGTGGAGGCTGCTGAGGGGAGGACGGAACTCATTCCGCTCCGGCCGTTACCACAAGCCTGTTCTCCCCAAACTAAGGTGCCACCAACCACCCGTCTGTGGTTCCCACCCAGCCAGAATGAGCTGGTAGTAACGTCTGTGTTACCCTCTTCCCAACCCAACACCATCTGGTCTGTTTTAATCAGCTAGCAGCTCTGTGATGGTAGGTGTCTATTGCAGCTAAACAGGCTTGTTAGTGAAGCCCTCTAGTTCTCCAACACGGCTGCACTTTAAGGCGTGTAAGGACTTATAATGGCCTCTACATAGTAGCTCTCTACGTAGTTCTACATGCTTTAGTAGCTCTCTACGTAGTTCTACATGCTTTAGTAGCTCTCTACGTAGTTCTACATGCTTTAGTAGCTCTACGTAGTTCTACATGCTTTAGTAGCTCTCTACGTAGTTCTACATGCTTTAGTAGCTCTCTACGTAGTTCTACATGCTTTAGTAGCTCTCTACGTAGTTCTACATGCTTTAGTAGCTCTCTACGTAGTTCTACATGCTTTAGTAGCTCTCTACGTAGTTCTACATGCTTTAGTAGCTCTCTACGTAGTTCTACATGCTTTAGTAGCTCTCTACGTAGTTCTACATGCTTTAGTAGCTCTCTACGTAGTTCTACATGCTTTAGTAGCTCTCTACGTAGTTCTACATGCTTTAGTAGCTCTCTGCGTAGTTCTACATGCTTTAGTAGCTCTCTACGTAGTTCTACATGCTTTAGTAGCTCTCTACGTAGTTCTACATGCTTTAGTAGCTCTCTACGTAGTTCTACATGCTTTAGTAGCTCTCTACGTAGTTCTACATGCTTTAGTAGCTCTCTACGTAGTTCTACATGCTTTAGTAGCTCTCTACGTAGTTCTACATGCTTTAGTAGCTCTCTGCGTAGTTCTACATGCTTTAGTAGCTCTCTACGTAGTTCTACATGCTTTAGTAGCTCTCTGCGTAGTTCTACATGCTTTAGTAGCTCTCTGCGTAGTTCTACATGCTTTAGTAGCCCTCTGCGTTGTTCTACATGCTTTAGTAGCCCTCTGCGTAGTTCTACATGCTTTAGTAGCTCTCTGCGTAGTTCTACATGCTTTAGTAGCTCTGCGTAGTTCTACATGCTTTAGTAGCTCTCTGCGTAGTTCTACATGCTTTAGTAGCTCTCTGCGTAGTTCTACATGCTTTAGTAGCTCTCTGCGTAGTTCTACATGCTTTAGTAGCTCTCTGCGTAGTTCTACATGCTTTAGTAGCTCTCTGCGTAGTTCTACATGCTTTAGTAGCTCTCTACGTAGTTCTACATGCTTTAGTAGCTCTCTACGTAGTTCTACATGCTTTAGTAGCTCTCTACGTAGTTCTACATGCTTTAGTAGCTCTATACGTAGTTCTACATGCTTTAGTAGCTCTACGTAGTTCTACATGCTTTAGTAGCTCTCTACGTAGTTCTACATGCTTTAGTAGCTCTCTACGTAGTTCTACATGCTTTTGTTTGGCTGAAGTTTTGGAACGCGACGCGAACGGAGCTCCATAGCTGTGAAATCACTGTGGAGAGCCCTTTAGTGTGAAGCCCTCTGGTGCATTTCCTGACCTTTCTTTCTGACCACGCCCTCTGTAGTGGGAGGGGTTATGGCAGTAGTCTAGGGTGAGGGGTTATGACAGGGGAAACAGTGTTGCAGTAGTCTAGTGGGAGGGGTTATGGCAGTAGTCTAGTGTGAGGGGTTATGGCAGTAGTCTAGTGTGAGGGGTTATGGCAGTAGTCTAGTGTGAGGGGTTATGGCAGGGGAAACAGTGTTGCAGTAGTCTAGTGTGAGGGGTTATGGCAGTAGTCTAGTGTGAGGGGTTATGGCAGTAGTCTAGTGTGAGGGGTTATGGCAGTAGTCTAGTGGGAGGGGTTATGGCAGTAGTCTAGTGTGAGGGGTTATGGCAGTAGTCTAGTGTGAGGGGTTATGGCAGTAGTCTAGTGTGAGGGGTTATGGCAGTAGTCTAGTGTGAGGGGTTATGGCAGTAGTCTAGTGTGAGGGGTTATGACAGTAGTCTAGTGTGAGGGGTTATGGCAGTAGTCTAGTGTGAGGGGTTATGGCAGTAGTCTAGTGTGAGGGGTTATGACAGGGGAAACAGTGTTGCAGTAGTCTAGTGTGAGGGGTTATGGCAGTAGTCTAGTGTGAGGGGTTATGACAGGGGAAACAGTGTTGCAGTAGTCTAGTGTGAGGGGTTATGGCAGTAGTCTAGTGTGAGGGGTTATGGCAGTAGTCTAGTGTGAGGGGTTATGGCAGTAGTCTAGTGTGAGGGGTTATGGCAGGGGAAACAGTGTTGCAGTAGTCTAGTGTGAGGGGTTATGTCAGGGGAAACAGTGTAGCAGTAGTCTAGTGTGAGGGGTTATGTCAGGGGAAACAGTGTAGCAGTAGTCTAGTGTGAGGGGTTATGGCAGTAGTCTAGTGTGAGGGGTTATGGCAGTAGTCTAGTGTGAGGGGTTATGGCAGTAGTCTAGTGTGAGGGGTTATGGCAGTAGTCAAGTGTGAGGGTTTATGGCAGTAGTCTAGTGTGAGGGGTTATGGCAGGGGAAACAGTGTTGCAGTAGTCTAGTGTGAGGGGTTATGGCAGTAGTCTAGTGTGAGGGTTTATGGCAGTAGTCTAGTGTGAGGGGTTATGGCAGTAGTCTAGTGTGAGGGGTTATGGCAGTAGTCTAGTGTGAGGGGTTATGGCAGTAGTCTAGTGTGAGGGGTTATGGCAGGGGAAACAGTGTAGCAGTAGTCTAGTGTGAGGGGTTATGGCAGTAGTCTAGTGTGAGGGTTTATGGCAGTAGTCTAGTGTGAGGGGTTATGGCAGTAGTCTAGTGTGAGGGGTTATGGCAGTAGTCTAGTGTGAGGGGTTATGGCAGTAGTCTAGTGTGAGGGGTTATGGCAGTAGTCTAGTGTGAGGGGTTATGGCAGTAGTCTAGTGTGAGGGGTTATGGCAGTAGTCTAGTGTGAGGGGTTATGGCAGTAGTCTAGTGTGAGGGGTTATGGCAGTAGTCTAGTGTGAGGGGTTATGGCAGTAGTCTAGTGTGAGGGGTTATGGCAGTAGTCTAGTGTGAGGGGTTATGGCAGTAGTCTAGTGTGAGGGGTTATGGCAGGGGAAACAGTGTAGCAGTAGTCTAGTGTGAGGGGTTATGGCAGTAGTCTAGTGTGAGGGGTTATGGCAGTAGTCTAGTGTGAGGGGTTATGGCAGTAGTCTAGTGTGAGGGGTTATGGCAGGGGAAACAGTGTTGCAGTAGTCTAGTGTGAGGGGTTATGGCAGGGGAAACAGTGTTGCAGTGGTCTAGTGTGAGGGGTTATGGCAGTAGTCTAGTGTGTGGGGTTATGGCAGTAGTCTAGTGTGAGGGGTTATGGCAGTAGTCTAGTGTGAGGGGTTATGGCAGTAGTCTAGTGTGAGGGGTTATTGCAGTAGTCTAGTGTGAGGGGTTATGGCAGTAGTCCAGTGTGAGGGGTTATGGCAGTAGTCTAGTGTGAGGGGTTATGGCAGTAGTCTAGTGTGAGGGGTTATGGCAGTAGTCTAGTGTGAGGGGTTATGGCAGTAGTCTAGTGTGAGGGGTTATGGCAGGGGAAACAGTGTTGCAGTAGTCTAGTGTGAGGGGTTATGGCAGTAGTCTAGTGTGAGGGGTTATGGCAGTAGTCTAGTGTGAGGGGTTATGGCAGTAGTCTAGTGTGAGGGGTTATGGCAGTAGTCTAGTGTGAGGGGTTATGGCAGTAGTCTAGTGTGAGGGGTTATGGCAGTAGTCTAGTGTGAGGGGTTATGGCAGTAGTCTAGTGTGAGGGGTTATGGCAGGGGAAACAGTGTAGCAGTAGTCTAGTGTGAGGGGTTATGGCAGTAGTCTAGTGTGAGGGGTTATGGCAGTAGTCTAGTGTGAGGGGTTATGGCAGGGGAAACAGTGTTGCAGTAGTCTAGTGTGAGGGGTTATGGCAGTAGTCTAGTGTGAGGGGTTATGGCAGTAGTCTAGTGTGAGGGGTTATGGCAGTAGTCTAGTGTGAGGGGTTATGGCAGTAGTCTAGTGTGAGGGGTTATGGCAGTAGTCTAGTGTGAGGGGTTATGGCAGTAGTCTAGTGTGAGGGGTTATGGCAGTAGTCTAGTGTGAGGGGTTATGGCAGTAGTCTAGTGGGAGGGGTTATGGCAGTAGTCTAGTGTGAGGGGTTATGGCAGTAGTCTAGTGTGAGGGGTTATGGCAGTAGTCTAGTGTGAGGGGTTATGACAGGGGAAACAGTGTTGCAGTAGTCTAGTGTGAGGGGTTATGGCAGTAGTCTAGTGTGAGGGGTTATGACAGGGGAAACAGTGTTGCAGTAGTCTAGTGTGAGGGGTTATGGCAGTAGTCTAGTGTGAGGGGTTATGACAGGGGAAACAGTGTTGCAGTAGTCTAGTGTGAGGGGTTATGGCAGTAGTCTAGTGTGAGGGGTTATGGCAGTAGTCTAGTGTGAGGGGTTATGGCAGTAGTCTAGTGTGAGGGGTTATGGCAGTAGTCTAGTGTGAGGGGTTATGGCAGTAGTCTAGTGTGAGGGGTTATGGCAGTAGTCCAGTGTGAGGGGTTATGGCAGTAGTCTAGTGTGAGGGGTTATGGCAGTAGTCTAGTGTGAGGGGTTATGGCAGTAGTCTAGTGTGAGGGGTTATGGCAGTAGTCTAGTGTGAGGGGTTATGGCAGTAGTCTAGTGTGAGGGGTTATGGTAGTGGAAACAGTGTAGCAGTAGTCTAGTGTGAGGGGTTATGGCAGTAGTCTAGTGTGAGGGGTTATGGCAGTAGTCTAGTGTGAGGGGTTATGGCAGTAGTCTAGTGTGAGGGGTTATGGCAGGGGAAACAGTGTTGCAGTAGTCTAGTGTGAGGGGTTATGGCAGTAGTCTAGTGTGAGGGGTTATGGCAGTAGTCTAGTGTGAGGGGTTATGGCAGTAGTCTAGTGTGAGGGGTTATGACAGGGGAAACAGTGTTGCAGTAGTCTAGTGTGAGGGGTTATGGCAGTAGTCTAGTGTGTGGGGTTATGGCAGTAGTCTAGTGTGAGGGGTTATGTCAGGGGAAACAGTGTAGCAGTAGTCTAGTGTGAGGGGTTATGGCAGTAGTCTAGTGTGAGGGGTTATGGCAGTAGTCTAGTGGGAGGGGTTATGGCAGTAGTCTAGTGTGAGGGGTTATGGCAGTAGTCTAGTGTGAGGGGTTATGGCAGTAGTCTAGTGTGAGGGGTTATGGCAGTAGTCTAGTGTGAGGGGTTATGGTAGGGGAAACAGTGTAGCAGTAGTCTAGTGTGAGGGGTTATGGCAGTAGTCTAGTGTGAGGGGTTATGGCAGTAGTCTAATAATAATAATAATAATAATAATAATAATAATAATAATAATAATAATAATATGCCATTTAGCAGACGCTTTTATCCAAAGCGACTTACAGTCATGCGTGCATGTGTGAGGGGTTATGTCAGGGGAAACAGTGTTGCAGTAGTCTAGTGTGAGGGGTTATGGCAGTAGTCTAGTGTGAGGGGTTATGGCAGTAGTCTAGTGTGAGGGGTTATGGCAGTAGTCTAGTGTGAGGGGTTATGGCAGTAGTCTAGTGTGAGGGGTTATGGCAGTAGTCTAGTGTGAGCGGTTATGTCAGGGGAAACAGTGTTGCAGTAGTCTAGTGTGAGGGGTTATGGCAGTAGTCTAGTGTGAGGGGTTATGGCAGTAGTCTAGTGTGAGGGGTTATGGCAGGGGAAACAGTGTTGCAGTAGTCTAGTGTATGGGGTTATGGCAGTAGTCTAGTGTGAGGGGTTATGGCAGTAGTCTAGTGTGAGGGGTTATGGCAGTAGTCTAGTGTGAGGGGTTATGGCAGTAGTCTAGTGTGAGGGGTTATGGCAGTAGTCTAGTGTGAGGGGTTATGGCAGTAGTCTAGTGTGAGGGGTTATGGCAGTAGTCTAGTGTGAGGGGTTATGGCAGTAGTCTAGTGGGAGGGGTTATGGCAGGGGAAACAGTGTAGCAGTAGTCTAGTGTGAGGGGTTATGGCAGTAGTCTAGTGTGAGGGGTTATGGCAGTAGTCTAGTGTGAGGGGTTATGGCAGTAGTCTAGTGTGAGGGGTTATGGCAGTAGTCTAGTGTGAGGGGTTATGGCAGTAGTCTAGTGTGAGGGGTTATGGCAGTAGTCTAGTGTGAGGGGTTATGGCAGTAGTCTAGTGTGAGGGGTTATGGCAGTAGTCTAGTGTGAGGGGTTATGGCAGTAGTCTAGTGTGAGGGGTTATGGCAGGGGAAACAGTGTTGCAGTAGTCTAGTGTGAGGTGCGGGAATAATGACAAGCGAACCTGGGGAGTTTTGTGTTCACATTGCCCTAAAGAAGGGAACCGGACCGCGGAATTCAAGCAAACTGAACTCACACCACCTCTCGAGATGGTCTCAGTTCGGTTCGCTTTGGGGGCTCTTTTGAGGGGTCTGAGTTTCTTTGGAGTGTTCACACTGCACAAAACATTAAGCGAACCACACTGAGTTCACAAAAATTGGTTGAATGGGACAAAGTGTGAAAACACCCTCAGAGACTTACCCAGAGAGACTCACAGCTGTAATCGCTGCCAAAGGTGCTTCTACAAAGTATTGACTCAGGGGTATGAATACTTATGTAAATGAGATATTTCTGTATTTCATTTTCAATAAATTAGCAAACATTTCTTAAACATGTTTTGACTTTGTCATTATGGGGTATTGTGTGCAGATGGGTGAGATTATTATTTTGTATTTTACCCCCCAATTTCGATCTTGTCTCATCGCTGCAACTCCTCAACGGGCTCGGGAGAGGCGAAGGTGTAGTCATACGTCCGCCCGCTTAACCTGGAAGCCAGCCGCACCAATGTGTCAGAGGAAACACCGCTCCACTGGTGACCAGGGTCAGCCCACAGGCACCCGGCCTGCCACAAGCAGTTGCTAGGGCGCGATGAGCCAAGTAAACCCCCCCCCACGGCCAAACCCGGACGACGCTGGGCCAAACCCAGCCCTAACCCGGCCGACGCTGGGCCACCCCTCCCCTAACCCGGACGACGCTGGGCCAAACCCTCCCCTAACCCGGACGACGCTGGGCCAAACCCTCCCCTAACCCGGACCACGCTGGGCCAAACCCTCCCCTAACCTGGACGACGCTGGGCCAAACCCTCCCCTAACCCGGACGACGCTGGGCCAAACCCTCCCCTAACCCGGACCACGCTGGGCCAAACCCTCCCCTAACCCGGACGACGCTGGGCCAAACCCTCCCCTATCCCGGACGACGCTGGGCCAAACCCTCCCCTAACCCGGACGACGCTGGGCCAAACCCTCCCCTATCCCGGACCACGCTGGGCCAAACCCTCCCCTAACCAGGACGACGCTGGGCCAAACCCTCCCCTAACCCGGACGACGCTGGGCCAAACCCTCCCCTATCCCGGACGACGCTGGGCCAAACCCTCCCCTAACCCGGACGACGCTGGGCCAAACCCTCCCCTATCCCGGACGACGCTGGGCCAAACCCTCCCCTAACCCGGACGACGCTGGGCCAAACCCTCCCCTAACCCGGACGACGCTGGGCCAAACCCTCCCCTATCCCGGACGACGCTGGGCCAAACCCTCCCCTAACCCGGACGACGCTGGGCCAAACCCTCCCCTATCCCGGACGACGCTGGGCCAAACCCTCCCCTAACCCGGACCACGCTGGGCCAAACCCTCCCCTAACCCGGACGACGCTGGGCCAAACCCTCCCCTAACCCGGACGACGCTGGGCCAAACCCTCCCCTATCCCGGACGACGCTGGGCCAATAGTGTGCCTGTTAACACCAAACCAACTGGCAAACGCGCAGACTGCACCAACTTATATATAACACTTTTGATAGCATTAGTGCTATCAGGTTATGTTCATTGGCATAGTGGCGCAAATACAACTGAAAAATAGAGCTGCAAGCAGCCATACCGGAGTTCAAGCTTTGGCCCCATATCACCACCATCAGTACAAATTGGACACGTTGCCATAGGATAAGCTGCTTCTGTACTCCTTACAACGCTTGCCAAATATCAGAAGTCAACATCGAACAGATCATAAAAATATGCTTTTGATGTATTTTGTACTACTTTAAACGTCTTCTTCTCCAGCACCGCTGGACCGATTTTGCACCATATTTGGTATATAACGTCTATGGACCCACATCTATAAACACAATATTTTCCAGGACTCTAGCTAAAGAAATACGTCCGCTATGAGCCAATGAGCTTGCGTGAATGGTTTTCCCTGTCCAACAGCGCCACTATGCGGCCAAAGAGAACCATACTTCAAATGTCATCACTCTGAGTCAAACGGGCGGCAGGTAGCTTAGTGGTTAAGAGTGTTGTGCCAGTAACCGAAAGGTCGCTGGTTCTAATCCCCGAGCCGAATAGGTGAAAAATCTGTCTGTGCCCTTGAGCAAGGCACTTAACCCTTATTGCTCATGTAAGTCGCTCTGGATAAGAGCGTCTGCTAAATGACTAAAATGTAAAATGGATCAAGAGATATAAATATGTGCCCGTTATAGCGCCACCGTGTGGCCCAATCTATATGTGCTTGCATTTGTTGAGTCTTGACAGTGTCTGGAACAGGTGCATCTAGTGTTGTTACATTAAGGGTTAGGATATCCATGTCTGATTTAAATCCAGATGACAGTTTATTGGTCAGTAGCAGCCATGTTGTTTATGTTACTAGCCTGGAGACCTTGATCCATAGACCCCACATGTTGTGCAGATCGGTCATTCGGTTCGAGAGGAGTAGCGTTTTGTAAGTGTTTTTCACAAAAATTCAAAATAGCGGGAAAATCCATCATGGTGGACCTTTTTTGGATCTTTAGGCAACTGTGTTCTTTGTGAGGAGAGGGACCGATGTACTGCCTTACCGGACTCTAGGTCTGACTGGGTGAGGGGCTGGACACAAACATCGGTTTTCACACCGTCCATTAATGTGACATAGGGCTGGCTAGCTGCCATCAAATCTTCCCTGATGAGGCCATTCCCAAAACTATTTTAATAAACTTTGATATTGCATTTTGTCTCTGCTGTTTCAGTTCAGTTAGGCCTTCTCGATTGAATTCTTTTATTTTTTTTACAGTTGATTAGAAACCTTCGGTTCGCTAGAAACCTTAAGATGTCCTCCTTTTCGATAATATATAGATTATAAAAAATCTGTTTTTTTTTGTTTGGAGTCGCTCTCTTTCATTCTGTAGGCTACCTCACTATTCTCAATGTCATCTTGTCTTTACATCTGATTTTATAAGCCTGTGTGATTAGTTTTGATAGGCTACAGTAGGCTATATGTTTTGGTAGGCTACAGTAGGCTATATGTTTTGGTAGGCTACAGTAGACTATATGTTTTGGTAGACTACAGTAGGCTATATGTTTTGGTAGGCTACAGTAGGCTATATGTTTTGGTAGACTACAGTAGGCTATATGTTTTGGTAGACTACAGTAGGCTATATGTTTTGGTAGGCTACAGTAGGCTATATGTTTTGGTAGACTACAGTAGGCTATATGTTTTGGTAGACTACAGTAGGCTATATGTTTTGGTAGGCTACAGTAGGCTATATGTTTTGGTAGGCTACAGTAGGCTATATGTTTTGGTAGACTACAGTAGGCTATATGTTTTGGTAGGCTACAGTAGGCTATATGTTTTGGTAGACTACAGTAGGCTATATGTTTTGGTAGACTACAGTAGGCTATATGTTTTGGTAGGCTACAGTAGGCTATATGTTTTGGTAGGCTACAGTAGGCTATATGTTTTGGTAGTCTACAGTAGTCTATATGTTTTGGTAGACTACAGTAGGCTATATGTTTTGGTAGAATACAGTAGGCTATATGTTTTGGTAGGCTACAGTAGGCTATATGTTTTGGTAGGCTACAGTAGACTATATGTTTTGGTAGGCTACAGTAGACTATATGTTTTGGTAGGCTACAGTAGGCTATATGTTTTGGTAGACTACAGTAGGCTATATGTTTTGGTAGACTACAGTAGACTATATGTTTTGGTAGAATACAGTAGGCTATATGTTTTGGTAGACTACAGTAGGCTATATGTTTTGGTAGGCTACAGTAGACTATATGTTTTGGTAGACTACAGTAGGCTATATGTTTTGGTAGAATACAGTAGACTATATGTTTTGGTAGACTATATGTTTTGGTAGACTACAGTAGGCTATATGTTTTGGTAGGCTACAGTAGGCTATATGTTTTGGTAGGCTACAGTAGGCTATATGTTTTGGTAGGCTACAGTAGGCTATATGTTTTGGTAGACTACAGTAGGCTATATGTTTTGGTAGGCTACAGTAGGCTTTATGTTTTGGTAGACTACAGTAGACTATAGGTTCACCACTGTAACACTGAAGGTCCAATAGGTTCACCACTGTAACACACTGAAGGTCCAATAGGTTCACCACTGTAACACACTGAAGGTCTAGGTCCAATAGGTTCACCACTGTAACACACTGAAGGTCTAGGTCCAATAGGTTCACCACTGTAACACACTGAAGGTCTAGGTCCAATAGGTCAGCCACTGTAACACACTGAAGGTCTAGGTCCAATAGGTTCACCACTGTAACACACTGAAGGTCTAGGTCCAATAGGTTCACCACTGTAACACACTGAAGGTCCAATAGGTTCACCACTGTAACACACTGAAGGTCCAATAGGTTCACCACTGTAACACTGAAGGTCTAGGTCCAATAGGTTCACCACTGTAACACACTGAAGGTCCAATAGGTTCACCACTGTAACACACTGAAGGTCCAATAGGTTCACCACTGTAACACACTGAAGGTCCAATAGGTTCACCACTGTAACACACTGAAGGTCTAGGTCCAATAGGTTCACCACTGTAACACACTGAAGGTCTAGGTCCAATAGGTTCACCACTGTAACACACTGAAGGTCTAGGTCCAATAGGTTCACCACTGTAACACACTGAAGGTCTAGGTCCAATAGGTCAGCCACTGTAACACACTGAAGGTCTGGGTCCAATAGGTTCACCACTGTAACACACTGAAGGTCTAGGTCCAATAGGTCAGCCACTGTAACACACTGAAGGTCTAGGTCCAATAGGTCAGCCACTGTAACACACTGAAGGTCTAGGTCCAATAGGTTCACCACTGTAACACACTGAAGGTCTAGGTCCAATAGGTCAGCCACTGTAACACACTGAAGGTCTAGGTCCAATAGGTCAGCCACTGTAACACACTGAAGGTCTAGGTCCAATAGGTTCACCACTGTAACACACTGAAGGTCTAGGTCCAATAGGTTCACCACTGTAACACACTGAAGGTCTAGGTCCAATAGGTTCACCACTGTAACACACTGAAGGTCTAGGTCCAATAGGTTCACCACTGTAACACACTGAAGGTCTAGGTCCAATAGGTCAGCCACTGTAACACACTGAAGGTCTAGGTCCAATAGGTTCACCACTGTAACACACTGAAGGTCCAATAGGTCAGCCACTGTAACACACTGAAGGTCTAGGTCCAATAGGTTCACCACTGTAACACACTGAAGGTCTAGGTCCAATAGGTCAGCCACTGTAACACACTGAAGGTCTAGGTCCAATAGGTTCACCACTGTAACACACTGAAGGTCTAGGTCCAATAGGTCAGCCACTGTAACACACTGAAGGTCTAGGTCCAATAGGTTCACCACTGTAACACACTGAAGGTCTAGGTCCAATAGGTCAGCCACTGTAACACACTGAAGGTCTAGGTCCAATAGGTCAGCCACTGTAACACACTGAAGGTCTAGGTCCAATAGGTTCACCACTGTAACACACTGAAGGTCCAATAGGTTCACCACTGTAACACACTGAAGGTCCAATAGGTTCACCACTGTAACACACTGAAGGTCTAGGTCCAATAGGTTCACCACTGTAACACACTGAAGGTCTAGGTCCAATAGGTCAGCCACTGTAACACACTGAAGGTCTAGGTCCAATAGGTTCACCACTGTAACACACTGAAGGTCTAGGTCCAATAGGTCAGCCCCTGTAACACACTGAAGGTCTAGGTCCAATAGGTCAGCCACTGTAACACACTGAAGGTCTAGGTCCAATAGGTTCACCACTGTAACACACTGAAGGTCTAGGTCCAATAGGTCAGCCACTGTAACACACTGAAGGTCCAATAGGTTCACCACTGTAACACACTGAAGGTCTAGGTCCAATAGGTCAGCCACTGTAACACACTGAAGGTCTAGGTCCAATAGGTTCACCACTGTAACACACTGAAGGTCTAGGTCCAATAGGTCAGCCACTGTAACACACTGAAGGTCTAGGTCCAATAGGTCAGCCACTGTAACACACTGAAGGTCTAGGTCCAATAGGTTCACCACTGTAACACACTGAAGGTCTAGGTCCAATAGGTTCACCACTGTAACACACTGAAGGTCTAGGTCCAATAGGTCAGCCACTGTAACACACTGAAGGTCTAGGTCCAATAGGTCAGCCACTGTAACACACTGAAGGTCCAATAGGTCAGCCACTGTAACACACTGAAGGTCCAATAGGTCAGCCACTGAGCAGACATGTCTACAATAGATCTAAAGACTGTTCCAGTTTCCTGTCTCCCCTTTACTAATAGTGAGCGCGCAACTTTCCAACAATTTCCCCCACTCTTCCCTACCAGTGAGTCAAGGAAATTCGGACACAGTTTGAGGATATCAATATTTAAATGAAAGCAAAGGACAGTAATGTGACGAGTAAAGGGGAATCCCAGGTTTCAATAGGCCATAAGAGATTCATGTTTCAAGAAAGGAGTGTATGTATTTGGCATGGCGAAGCGCTTTTATGCGCTGACTGAACGGAAGCTTATAATTATGAGTTTTTTACTCCGCTGGTCTCGGCAAGAAATTACGAGTTCTCACTGTCCGAGACCGAGGATCAGCGAGGCAGATGTGTTGTTGCCTACCCTTACCACCTGGGGGGCGGCCCGTCAGGAAGTCCAGGATCCAGTTGCAGAGGGAGGTGTTTAGTCCCAGGGTCCTGAGCTTAGTGATGAGCTTTGTGGGCACTATGGTGTTGAACGCTGAACTGTAGTCAATGAACAGCATTCTCACATAGGTGTTCCTTTTGTCCAGGTGGGAAAGGGCAGTGTGGAGTGCAATTGAGATTGCATCATCTGTGGATCTCTTGGGGTGGTATGCGAATTGGAGTGGGTCTAGGGTTTCCGGGATGATGGTGTTGATGTGAGGACCAGCCTTTCAAAGCACTTCATGGCTACCGACGTGAGTGCTACGGGTCGGTAGTCATTTAGGCAGGTTACCTTCGCTTTCTTGGGCACAGGGACTATGGTGGTCTGCTTGAAACATGTAGGTATATTGATACATGGAGAGGTTGACATGTTCTTAGCTAGAATAATATATTGAAACATGGAGAGGCTGTTCCTAGCTAGCAGAACATATTGAAACATGGAGAGGCTGTTCCTAGCTAGCAGAACATATTGAAACATGGAGAGGCTGTTCCTAGCTAGCAGAACATATTGAAACATGGAGAGGCTGTTCCTAGCTAGCAGAACATATTGAAACATGGAGAGGCTGTTCCTAGCTAGCAGAACATATTGAAACATGGAGAGGCTGTTCCTAGCTAGCAGAACATATTGAAACATGGAGAGGCTGTTCCTAGCTAGCAGAACATATTGAAACATGGAGAGGCTGTTCCTAGCTAGCAGAACATATTGAAACATGGAGAGGCTGTTCCTAGCTAGCAGAACATATTGAAACATGGAGAGGCTGTTCCTAGCAGAACGTATTGAAACACGGAGAGGCTGTTCCTAGCAGAACATATTGAAACATGGAGAGGCTGTTCCTAGCAGAACATATTGAAACATGGAGAGGCTGTTCCTAGCTAGCAGAACATATTGAAACATGGAGAGGCTGTTCCTAGCTAGCAGAATATATTGAAACATGGAGAGGCTGTTCCTAGCTAGCAGAACATATTGAAACATGGAGAGGCTGTTCCTAGCTAGCAGAACATATTGAAACATGGAGAGGCCTGTTCCTAGCTAGCAGAATATATTGAAACATGGAGAGGCTGTTCCTAGCTAGCAGAACATATTGAAACATGGAGAGGCTGTTCCTAGCAGAACATATTGAAACATGGAGAGGCTGTTCCTAGCTAGCAGAACATATTGAAACATGGAGAGGCTGTTCCTAGCTAGCAGAACATATTGAAACATGGAGAGGCTGTTCCTAGCTAGCAGAACATATTGAAACATGGAGAGGCTGTTCCTAGCAAGCAGAACATATTGAAACATGGAGAGGCTGTTCCTAGCTAGCAGAACATATTGAAACATGGAGAGGCTGTTCCTAGCAGAACATATTGAAACATGGAGAGGCTGTTCCTAGCAGAACATATTGAAACATGGAGAGGCTGTTCCTAGCTAGCAGAACATATTGAAACATGGAGAGGCTGTTCCTAGCAGAACATATTGAAACATGGAGAGGCTGTTCCTAGCAGAACATATTGAAACATGGAGAGGCTGTTCCTAGCAGAACATATTGAAACATGGAGAGGCTGTTCCTAGCAGAACATATTGAAACATGGAGAGGCTGTTCCTAGCTAGCAGAACATATTGAAACATGGAGAGGCTGTTCCTAGCTAGCAGAACATATTGAAACATGGAGAGGCTGTTCCTAGCTAGCAGAACATATTGAAACATGGAGAGGCTGTTCCTAGCAGAACATATTGAAACATGGAGAGGCTGTTCCTAGCAGAACATATTGAAACATGGAGAGGCTGTTCCTAGCTAGCAGAACATATTGAAACATGGAGAGGCTGTTCCTAGCAGAACATATTGAAACATGGAGAGGCTGTTCCTAGCAGAACATATTGAAACATGGAGAGGCTGTTCCTAGCTAGCAGAACATATTGAAACATGGAGAGGCTGTTCCTAGCTAGCAGAACATATTGAAACATGGAGAGGCTGTTCCTAGCTAGCAGAACATATTGAAACATGGAGAGGCTGTTCCTAGCAGAACATATTGAAACATGGAGAGGCTGTTCCTAGCTAGCAGAACATATTGAAACATGGAGAGGCTGTTCCTAGCTAGCAGAACATATTGAAACATGGAGAGGCTGTTCCTAGCTAGCAGAATATATTGAAACATGGAGAGGCTGTTCCTAGCTAGCAGAACATATTGAAACATGGAGAGGCTGTTCCTAGCTAGCAGAACATATTGAAACATGGAGAGGCTGTTCCTAGCTAGCAGAATATATTGAAACATGGAGAGGCTGTTCCTAGCTAGCAGAATATATTGAAACAGGGAGAGGCTGTTCCTAGCAGAATATATTGAAACATGGAGAGGCTGTTCCTAGCAGAATATATTGAAACATGGAGAGGCTGTTCCTAGCAGAACATATTGAAACATAGAGAGGCTGTTCCTAGCTAGCAGAACATATTGAAACATGGAGAGGCTGTTCCTAGCTAGCAGAACATATTGAAACATAGAGAGGCTGTTCCTAGCTAGCAGAACATATTGAAACTTGTAGTCGATTGGTCTTGGGCGCGTTCCACAGCTAAGTCGAGCGACGCAACAACCAATGGTTGCATGCCACGACATCGACTGTGTCATCGACTGACAGATTGCTATAACATATGACGTGGTTAACTGATACTGAAAATGCCTATCCAGGCGTCGTAAGATATGTCATGCGTCATCCACGTCTAAGCGTAGGAACTCGCCCCTTATCTTTGGAAGTAGTACCAGTATATTTGGGAGCGTTTATACCTACTGTGATGAGGTTACTTAACCTGTCAGGAGGGGGTGATGGGGCTGATGGGCAACATCCCTCATCATTAAACCAGACAGTGTCTGTGTACCAAATGGAATCCTATTATCCATATATAATGCAATAACCATAGGGCTCTGGTCAAAACGTAGTGCACTATATAGGGAATAGGGTTCCAATTGGGATGCTGACTGTGTTGCTGTAACGTTTAAGGGCCAGCCAACCCAACCCATAACAGGCTCTGAATTAAAGATAGTCTTTAAAAAAATATGCCTCTGTCTGAGAGGAACAAGTCAAGGGTTGGGTTAGAAGGTTTCAGACTAGGGTGGAGGTGACGGCATCAGGACAGGACAGTGTGTGTGTGTTAGAAGGTTTCAGACTAGGGTGGAGGTGACGGCATCAGGACAGGACAGTGTGTGTGTGTGTGTTAGAAGGTTTCAGACTAGGGTGGAGGTGACGGCATCATGACAGGACAGTGTGTGTGGGTTAGAAGGTTTCAGACTAGGGTGGAGGTGACGGCATCAGGACAGGACAGTGTGTGTGTGTGTGTGTGAATCTGTATTAACAGTGTGTGCACAGTGAAAGAAAAAAAGTTATCTAGACCAAAGTTTCTCGGCCCTAGAAACGAAGGTCTAGTTCATGAAGGTATTTTATGCCCAAATGACTCTTTCACCACAAACAGGAATCTGTAGACTAGAGAATTCAACTGTTGTCTTCTCTTGGCTTTAAACTCTCAAGCTGTGTGTGTTGTGTGATAACCTACTGACTGTGTGTGTTGTGTGATAACCTACTGACTGTGTGTGTGTGTTGTGTGATAACCTACAGACTGTGTGTGTTGTGTGATAACCTACTGACTGTGTGTTGTGTGATAACCTACTGACTGTGTGTGTTGTGTGATAACCTACTGACTGTGTGTGTGTGTTGTGTGATAACCTACTGACTGTGTGTGTGTGTGTGTGTGTGTGTTGTGTGATAACCTACAGACTGTGTGTGTTGTGTGATAACCTACTGACTGTGTGTGTTGTGTGATAACCTACTGACTGTGTGTGTTGTGTGATAACCTACTGACTGTGTGTGTTGTGTGATAACCTACTGACTGTGTGTGTTGTGTGATAACCTACTGACTGTGTGTGTTGTGTGATAACCTACTGACTGTGTGTGTTGTGTGATAACCTACTGACTGTGTGTTGTGTGATAACCTACTGACTGTGTGTGTTGTGTGATAACCTACTGACTGTGTGTGTGTGTTGTGTGATAACCTACTGACTGTGTGTGTGTGTGTGTGTGTGTGTGTGTTGTGTGATAACCTACTGACTGTGTGTGTGTGTGTGTGTTGTGTGATAACCTACTGACTGTGTGTTGTGTGATAACCTACAGACTGTGTGTGTTGTGTGATAACCTACAGACTGTGTGTGTTGTGTGATAACCTACTGACTGTGTGTGTTGTGTGATAACCTACAGACTGTGTGTGTTGTGTGATAACCTACTGACTGTGTGTGTTGTGTGATAACCTACTGACTGTGTGTGTGTGTTGTGTGATAACCTACAGACTGTGTGTGTTGTGTGATAACCTACTGACTGTGTGTGTGTGTTGTGTGATAACCTACAGACTGTGTGTGTTGTGTGATAACCTACTGACTGTATGTGTTGTGTGATAACCTACTGACTGTGTGTGTTGTGTGATAACCTACTGACTGTGTGTGTGTGTTGTGTGATAACCTACAGACTGTGTGTGTTGTGTGATAACCTACTGACTGTGTGTGTGTGTTGTGTGATAACCTACAGACTGTGTGTGTTGTGTGATAACCTACTGACTGTATGTGTTGTGTGATAACCTACTGACTGTGTGTGTTGTGTGATAACCTACTGACTGTATGTGTTGTGTGATAACCTACTGACTGTGTGTGTGTGTTGTGTGATAACCTACTGACTGTGTGTTGTGTGATAACCTACAGACTGTGTGTGTTGTGTGATAACCTACTGACTGTGTGTGTGTGTTGTGTGATAACCTACAGACTGTGTGTGTGTGTTGTGTGATAACCTACTGAGTGTGTGTGTGTGTTGTGTGATAACCTACTGACTGTGTGTGTTGTGTGATAACCTACTGACTGTGTGTTGTGTGATAACCTACTGACTGTGTGTGTGTGTTGTGTGATAACCTACAGACTGTGTGTGTGTGTTGTGTGATAACCTACTGACTGTGTGTGTTGTGTGATAACCTACTGACTGTGTGTGTTGTGTGATAACCTACTGACTGTGTGTGTTGTGATAACCTACAGACTGTGTGTTGTGTGATAACCAACTGACTGTGTGTATTGTGTGATAACCTACTGACTGTGTGATAACCTACTGACTGTGTGATAACCTACTGACTGTGTGTGTGTGTTGTGTGATAACCTACTGACTGTGTGTGTTGTGTGATAACCTACAGACTGTGTGTGTTGTGTGATAACCTACAGACTGTGTGTGTTGTGTGATAACCTACTGACTGTGTGTGTGTGTGATAACCTACTGACTGTGTGTGTTGTGTGATAACCTACTGACTGTGTGTGTTGTGTGATAACCTACTGACTGTGTGTGTTGTGTGATAACCTACTGACTGTGTGTGTGTGTGATAACCTACTGACTGTGTGTGTGTGTTGTGTGATAACCTACTGACTGTGTGTGTTGTGTGATAACCTACAGACTGTGTGTGTTGTGTGATAACCTACAGACTGTGTGTGTTGTGTGATAACCTACTGACTGTGTGTGTGTGTGTTGTGTGATAACCTACTGACTGTGTGTGTTGTGTGATAACCTACTGACTGTGTGTGTGCTTGTTGTGTGATAACCTACTGACTGTGTGTGTTGTGTGATAACCTACTGACTGTGTGTGTTGTGTGATAACCTACTGACTGTGTGTGTGTGTTGTGTGATAACCTACTGACTGTGTGTTGTGTGATAACCTCCTGACTGTGTGTGTGTGTTGTGTGATAACCTACTGACTGTGTGTGTTGTGTGATAACCTACTGACTGTGTGTGTTGTGTGATAACCTACTGACTGTGTGTGTGTGTTGTGTGATAACCTACTGACTGTGTGTTGTGTGATAACCTCCTGACTGTGTGTGTTGTGTGATAACCTACTGACTGTGTGTGTTGTGTGATAACCTACTGACTGTGTGTGTTGTGTGATAACCTACTGACTGTGTGTGTTGTGTGATAACCTACAGACTGTGTGTTGTGTGATAACCTACAGACTGTGTGTGTTGTGTGATAACCTACTGACTGTGTGTGTTGTGTGATAACCTACAGACTGTGTGTGTTGTGTGATAACCTACTGACTGTGTGTGTTGTGTGATAACCTACTGACTGTGTGTTGTGTGATAACCTACTGACTGTGTGTTGTGTGTTGTGTGATAACCTCCTGACTGTGTGTGTTGTGTGATAACCTACTGACTGTGTGTGTGTGTTGTGTGATAACCTCCTGACTGTGTGTGTTGTGTGATAACCTACTGACTGTGTGTGTTGTGTGATAACCTACTGACTGTGTGTGTTGTGTGATAACCTACTGACTGTGTGTGTTGTGTGATAACCTACTGACTGTGTGTGTTGTGTGATAACCTACTGACTGTGTGTGTGTGTTGTGTGATAACCTCCTGACTGTGTGTGTTGTGTGATAACCTACTGACTGTGTGTGTGTGTTGTGTGATAACCTCCTGACTGTGTGTGTTGTGTGATAACCTACTGACTGTGTGTGTTGTGTGATAACCTACTGACTGTGTGTGTTGTGTGATAACCTACTGACTGTGTGTGTTGTGTGATAACCTACTGACTGTGTGTGTTGTGTGATAACCTACTGACTGTGTGTGTTGTGTGATAACCTACTGACTGTGTGTGTTGTGTGATAACCTACTGACTGTGTGTTGTGTGATAACCTACTGACTGTGTGTTGTGTGATAACCTACTGACTGTGTGTGTTGTGTGATAACCTACAGACTGTGTGTGTTGTGTGATAACCTACTGACTGTGTGTGTTGTGTGATAACCTACTGACTGTGTGTGTTGTGTGATAACCTACTGACTGTGTGTGTTGTGTGATAACCTACTGACTGTGTGTTGTGTGATAACCTACTGACTGTGTGTTGTGTGATAACCTACTGACTGTGTGTTGTGTGATAACCTACTGACTGTGTGTGTTGTGTGATAACCTACTGACTGTGTGTGTTGTGTGATAAGCTACTGACTGTGTGTGTTGTGTGATAACCTACTGACTGTGTGTGTGTGTTGTGTGATAACCTACTGACTGTGTGTGTTGTGTGATAACCTACTGACTGTGTGTGTGTGTTGTGTGATAACCTACTGACTGTGTGTGTTGTGTGATAACCTACTGACTGTGTGTGTTGTGTGATAACCTACTGACTGTGTGTGTTGTGTGATAACCTACTGACTGTGTGTGTTGTGTGATAACCTACTGACTGTGTGTGTTGTGTGATAACCTACTGACTGTGTGTGTTGTGTGATAACCTACTGACTGTGTGTGTTGTGTGATAACCTACTGACTGTGTGTGTTGTGTGATAACCTACTGACTGTGTGTGTTGTGTGATAACCTACTGACTGTGTGTGTTGTGTGATAACCTACTGACTGTGTGTGTTGTGTGATAACCTACTGACTGTGTGTGTTGTGTGATAACCTACTGACTGTGTGTGTTGTGTGATAACCTCCTGTGTTAAAGCCATCCGTGTCTCTGTTCTCCTGATAACCTCCTGTGTTAAAGCCATCCGTGTCTCTGTTCTCCTGATAACCTCCTGTGTTAAAGCCATCCGTGTCTCTGTTCTCCAGGCGGCTGTTCAGTCAGAGGATGAGGAGGAGCCTGATGACTCAGTCTTCGACATAGTGTCCCCTCTACCTCCAGGTTGGTCCCCCCCCCCCCCCCCCCCCTTCGACATAGTGTCCCCTCTACCTCCAGGTTGGTCCCCCCCCCCCCACACACACACTGTCTGCACTCACTATTCAGACTATATGCCCTCAGACACTGGAGGTTACCAAGCCCCAATCACACTGTTACCAAGCCCCAATCACACTGTTACCAGGCCCCAATCACACTGTTACCAAGCCCCAATCACACTGTTACCAAGCCCCAATCACTCTGTTACCAAGCCCCAATCACTCTGTTACCAAGCCCCAATCACACTGTTACCAGGCCCCAATCACGCTGTTACCAAGCCGACAAACACACTGTAACCAAGCCGACAAACACACTGTAACCAAGCCCCAATCACTCTGTTACCAAGCCCCAATCACGCTGTTACCAAGCCCCAATCACACTGTTACCAAGCCCCAATCACACTGTTACCAAGCCCCAATCACACTGTTACCAAGCCCCAATCACACTGTAACCAAGCCCCAATCACTCTGTTACCAAGCCCCAATCACTCTGTCACCAAGCCCCAATCACTCTGTTACCAAGCCCCAATCACGCTGTTACCAAGCAGACAAACACACTGTAACCAAGCCGACAATCACTCTGTAACCAAGCCGACAAACACACTGTAACCAAGCCGACAAACACACTGTAACCAAGCCCTAATCACACACTGTTACCAAGCCCCAAACACACACTGCCTGTCTGCCTGTCTGTCTGCCTGCCTGCCTGCCTGCCTGCCTGCCTGCCTGCCTGCCTGCCTGCCTGCCTGCCTGCCTGCCTGCCTAACCCAACAGTGCATCTTGTCTGTGATACTATGCTGTAATCTGACTCATGTAATCAGTGTCGTCAACAACTGACTCTGGGTGCGTCCCAAATGGTGCTTGTGCCCTATATAGTGCACTACTTTAGACCAGAGACCTGTAGTAGGGCACTATATAGGGGACAGGGTGCCACAATGACCATAATGAATACAGCTCTGTATTCCAGAGGAAGCTGAGGTTCAACAGATGTTTCCATAATGAATACAGCTCTGTATTCCAGAGGAAGCTGAGGTTCAACAGATGTTTCCATAATGACCATAATTAATACCGCTCTGTATTACAGAGGAAGCTGAGGTTCAACAGATGTTTCCATAATGACCATAATTAATACAGCTCTGTGTTACAGAGGAAGCTGAGGTTCAACAGATGTTTCCATAATGACCATAATTAATACAGCTCTGTATTACAGAGGAAGCTGAGGTTCAACAGATGTTTCCATAATGAATACAGCTCTGTGTTACAGAAGAAGCTGAGGTTCAACAGATGTTTCCATAATGAATACAGCTCTGTATTCCAGAGGAAGCTGAGGTTCAACAGATGTTTCCATAATGAATACAGCTCTGTATTACAGAGGAAGCTGAGGTTCAACAGATGTTTCCATAATGACCATAATTAATACAGCTCTGTATTCCAGAGGAAGCTGAGGTTCAACAGATGTTTCCATAATGACCATAATGAATAAAGCTCTGTATTACAGAGGAAGCTGAGGTTCAACAGATGTTTCCATAATGAATACAGCTCTGTATTACAGAGGAAGCTGAGGTTCAACAGATGTTTCCATAATGACCATAATGAATAAAGCTCTGTATTACAGAGGAAGCTGAGGTTCAACAGATGTTTCCATAATGAATACAGCTCTGTATTCCAGAGGAAGCTGAGGTTCAACATATGTTTCCATAATGAATAAAGCTCTGTATTCCAGAGGAAGCTGAGGTTAAACAGATGTTTCCATAATGAATACAGCTCTGTATTACAGAGGAAGCTGAGGTTCAACAGATGTTTCCATAATGAATACAGCTCTGTATTCCAGAGGAAGCTGAGGTTCAACATATGTTTCCATAATGAATACAGCTCTGTATTACAGAGGAAGCTGAGGTTCAACAGATGTTTCCATAATGAATACAGCTCTGTATTACAGAGGAAGCTGAGGTTCAACATATGTTTCCATAATGAATACAGCTCTGTATTACAGAGGAAGCTGAGGTTCAACATATGTTTCCATAATGAATACAGCTCTGTATTACAGAGGAAGCTGAGGTTCAACAGATGTTTCCATAATGAATACAGCTCTGTATTACAGAGGAAGCTGAGGTTCAACATATGTTTCCATAATGAATACAGCTCTGTATTACAGAGGAAGCTGAGGTTCAACAGATGTATCCATAATGAATACAGCTCTGTATTACAGAGGAAGCTGAGGTTCAACAGATGTTTCCATAATGAATACAGTTCTGTATTACAGAGGAAGCTGAGGTTCAACAGATGTTTCCATAATGAATACAGCTCTGTATTCCAGAGGAAGCTGAGGTTCAACAGATGTATCCATAATGAATACAGCTCTGTATTACAGAGGAAGCTGAGGTTCAACAGATGTTTCCATAATGAATACAGCTCTGTATTCCAGAGGAAGCTGAGGTTCAACAGATGTATCCATAATGAATAAAGCTCTGTATTCCAGAGGAAGCAGAGGTTCAACAGATGTATCCATAATGAATACAGCTCTGAATTACAGAGGAAGCTGAGGTTCAACAGATGTTTCCATAATGAATACAGCTCTGTATTCCAGAGGAAGCTGAGGTTCAACAGATGTTTCCATAATGAATAAAGCTCTGTATTCCAGAGGAAGCTGAGGTTCAACAGATGTTTCTATAATGACCATAATTAATACAGCTCTGTATTCCAGAGGAAGCTGAGGTTCAATAGATGTTTCCATAATGAATAAAGCTCTGTATTCCAGAGGAAGCTGAGGTTCAACAGATGTTTCTATAATGACCATAATTAATACAGCTCTGTATTCCAGAGGAAGCTGAGGTTCAACAGATGTTTCCATAATGAATAAAGCTCTGTATTCCAGAGGAAGCTGAGGTTCAACAGATGTTTCCATAATTAATACAGCTCTGGATTACAGAGGAAGCTGAGGTTCAACAGATGTTTCCATAATGACCATAATTAATACAGCTCTGTATTCCAGAGGAAGCTGAGGTTCAACAGATGTTTCCATAATGACCATAATTAATACAGCTCTGTATTACAGAGGAAGCTGAGGTTCAACAGATGTATCCATAATGACCATAATTAATACAGCTCTGTATTCCAGAGGAAGCTGAGGTTCAACAGATGTTTCCATAATGACCATAATTAATACAGCTCTGTATTACAGAGGAAGCTGAGGTTCAACAGATGTTTCCATAATGACCATAATTAATACAGCTCTGTATTCCAGAGGAAGCTGAGGTTCAACAGATGTTTCCATAATGACCAT
Source organism: Coregonus lavaretus (assembly GCF_964263955.1). Taxonomy (NCBI): domain Eukaryota; kingdom Metazoa; phylum Chordata; class Actinopteri; order Salmoniformes; family Salmonidae; genus Coregonus; species Coregonus lavaretus. The sequence continues at coordinate 31,010 of NW_028164893.1, forward strand.
AATGAATAAAGCTCTGTATTACAGAGGAAGCTGAGGTTCAACAGATGTTTCCATAATGAATACAGCTCTGAATTACAGAGGAAGCTGAGGTTCAACAGATGTTTCCATAATGAATAAAGCTCTGTATTCCAGAGGAAGCTGAGGTTCAACAGATGTTTCCATAATGAATAAAGCTCTGTATTCCAGAGGAAGCTGAGGTTCAACAGATGTTTCCATAATGAATACAGCTCTGTATTCCAGAGGAAGCTGAGGTTCAACAGATGTTTCCATAATGAATAAAGCTCTGTATTCCAGAGGAAGCTGAGGTTCAACAGATGTTTCCCTAATGAATACAGCTCTGTATTCCAGAGGAAGCTGAGGTTCAACAGATGTTTCCATAATGAATAAAGCTCTGTATTCCAGAGGAAGCTGAGGTTCAACAGATGTTTCCATAATAGTACAGCTCTGTATTCCAGATGAAGCTGAGGTTCAACAGATGTTTCCATAATGACCATAATTAATACAGCTCTGTATTACAGAGGAAGCTGAGGTTCAACAGATGTTTCCATAATGACCATAATTAATACAGCTCTGTATTCCAGAGGAAGCTGAGGTTCAACAGATGTTTCCATAATGACCATAATTAATACAGCTCTGTGTTACAGAGGAAGCTGAGGTTCAACAGTCTCCAGTTCAGAAGGTAACACACTCTTTTTATCTTCCATGTTTTTCCTTGAGCATCATGCATCCCAAATGGCACCCTTTTCCCTATATAGTACACTACTTTTGGCCAGGGCCCTATGTGAGCCCTGGTGAAACGTGTAGGGACTAGGAAGCCATTTGGGACGAAGATGATGTCATTCTAGTGATGAATGAATTGAGACTACATCTACATGTCCCCGTGATGCAGCTGCTCATCTCTCTGGGCAGTAGAGTTCTCTGAGTCAGCGGATGCCTCCTAAATCACACCCTTTTTCCTATTTACTGGAGCGCACTAATTTTGACCAGGGCCCTATGCTCAAAAGTGGTGCACTATATAGGAAATAGGGTCCATTCGGGATGCATCCTCTGAGCCAGTCAGTCCATTTGTCTGAGGGAGACTAACTGACTGGCTGGGTATAATATGTCATCTTCCCCTGAGACGCTGAAGGACAATGGATCCAGAAACTTTAGGGTTTGATTC
>NW_028164892.1:0-10000 GCF_964263955.1 Coregonus lavaretus
CTCCTAAACCTAACATAAAAGTGAATCATTGTAGCTGTGTGGGCCAATATAGTCAAAATGTATGCCTTGAGCTAAGTTTAGCCAATGGCCGTGGGGTAAATTGAGCCAATGGCTAATGGCAAGATGAGCAAATCTAAGTGTTTTCTTCTCAGACACGTAATGCAAGGCATTATCAATATGAGGTAACAACAGGGCCTTTGTTAAAAAATTCATAAATAAAGTACTAAGGTCTCTATTCAATCCAAATCCCCGAAGTTCAGTTTTACAGTTTGATTGAAATTTTAAGGCAATGTTCCTGCTTTAGCGGAGAAAGCATTCACGGTAAACGCTGCGGACGTCGGCTCAATCGCAAAATAACTTTCAATTTCTATCAAGAAATCTGTAATGCTTCAGCTTTACAGATTGAATAGAGCCCACCCACTGGGTAAATACATCAATTCAATGTCTATTCCACGTTGATTCAACCAGTTTTTATCCAGTGGGCAAAGTGTTAGTTAGGTGTAACCCTGTGTTAAAAGATGTGTCACGATCGTTTACGGATGAGACGGACCAAGACGCAGCGTGATAAGCGTACATATTTATTAACGTACTGAACACGGAACAAAACAACAAACAAACGATACGTGAAGTCCAAGGTAGACTAATAACACACCTATACGGAACAAGATCCCACACAGACTGGTGCCAAACGGCTGCCTAAGTATGGTCCCCAATCAGAGACAACGAGCTACAGCTGCCTCTGATTGGGAACCACCCTGGCCAACATAGATCTACACGATCTAGAAACTCAACATAGAAAACTAAACATAGAAACTACACACCCTGGCTCAACATTTAAGAGTCCCCAGAGTCAGGGCGTGACAGTACCCCCCCCCCCAAAGGTGCGTACTCCGACCGCGCCCCATAAACATAACAGGGTAGGGGCCGGGTGGGCATTCCGCCTCGGAGGCGGATCCGGCTCTGGGCGTAACCACCACTTTCTCTCCACCTCCCTGTTGCGCCCCTGGTCTGGTCTGGCACTGCTGACTGGAGCTGGACCCGACGACGGTGGATCGAACTGTACAGGCTCCGGACTGGAGCCGCTGGCCGGAGCTGGACTGGGCACCGGTGGAGCGGATTGCTCTGGCTCCGGAGTGGATCCGCTGACTGGAGTTGGACCGGACCCCGGTGGAGCGGACTGCTCTGGCTCCGGAGTGGAGCAGGCACGGGCCGTGCCGGACTGGACACACGCACCACTGGCTTGGTGCGGGGAGCAGGAACGGGCCGGACCGGGCTGACGACGCGCACCACTGGCTTGGTGCGGGGAGCAGGAACGGGCCGGACCGGGCTGACGACGCGCACCACTGGCTTGGTGCGGGGAGCAGGAACGGGCCGGACCGGGCTGACGACGCGCACCACTGGCTTGGTGCGGGGAGCAGGAACAGGCCGGACCGGGCTGACAACGTGCACCACTGGCTTGGTGCGGGGAGCAGGAACGGGCCAGACCGGGCTGACGACGCGCACCACTGGCTTGGTGCGGGGAGCAGGAACGGGCCGTACCGGACTGGCGACACGCACCACTGGCTTGGTGCGAGAGGCAGGAACAGGCCGGACCGGGCTGGCGACGCGCACCACTGGCTTGGTGCGAGGGACAGGAACAGGCCGGGCTGGACTGGGAACACGCACCACTGGCCTTGTGCGGGAAGCAGGAATGGGTCGGGCCGTACTGGGAACACGCACCACTGGCTTAGTGCGGGGAACAGGAACGGGCCGGACCGGACTGGAGACACACACCACTTGCTTGGTGCGAGGAGCGGGACTGGGTTCCCTTATAAACCTCCGCTCCTTCTGCTGCCTAACCAGCTCCTCTCACCGTGCCTCTACACTCTCCTTCTCCCTTATCGCCTCCTGTAGCTCCTCCCTCTGACCAACTAACTCCTGCTCCCTCATGACCAATAGCCCCCGTAACCTGGTGTCCTCATCTCCTAGTCTGCAGATTCGCCCTGTCGCTGCCTCCTGCTACCTCGTCTTCCACGCCTTGTGCCCCCCCCAAAAAAATTATTGGGGTTGCCTCTCGGGTGTCCGTCGTCGGCACGGTTGGCGCCGTTTCTCCTCTCCTGCCTGGGCATTTACCTTCGCCCATGGCCCTTTTCCCGCGAATATCTCCTCCCATGACCACCATTTGCCCACCTGAGACATCGCTATTCTCTCTTCCTGGGCACGCTGCTTGGTCCTCATTTGGTGGGATCTTCTGTCACGATGAGACGGACCAAAGGCGCAGCGTGATAAGCATACATATTTATTAACGTACTGAACACGAACAAAACAACAAACAAACGATACGTGAAGTCCAAGGTAGACTAATAACACACCTATACGGAACAAGATCCCACACAGACTGGTGCCAAGCGGCTGCCTAAGTATGGTCCCCAATCAGAGACAACGAACTACAGCTGCCTCTGATTGGGAACCACCCTGGCCAACATAGATCCACACGATCTAGACACTCAACATAGAAAACTAAACATAGAAACTACACACCCTGGCTCAACATTTAAGAGTCCCCAGAGCCAGGGCATGACAAGATGCTTCAAATTATTTAAATACAAAAAAGCAATTGTGTGGAATTGTGTTTGGGACATAAACATAGACATGGTTTTAAAAAGGTAATATTTCATTCAGTACAGAAATTTATAGGCGGGTTAACTTACCCTGTCGCGCAGCTCAATTTACCCCATACCCAGGGTAAGTTGAGCCAAGAGACCACTTTTTTTTGGACAAGCTATGTTTTCAAAACTGTAATATTTACATGAATATTTCCAGGAATACGCAACATCCTGAAATATATGTAGATATCTTTGTTAGAATAATACTATATTTCCCTTGATGGAGTGACGCTGAACGTAAACACAGGCTCAACTTACCCCACTCTCCCCTATCTCTCATTCTGTGGTCCTTACATTTTAGTCATTTAGCAGACGCTCTTATCTAGAGCGACTTACAGGAGCAATTAGGGTTAAGTGCCTTGCTCAAGGGCACATCGACAGATTTTTCACCTAGGGGATTAGAACCAGCGACCTTTCGGTTACTGGCACAACGCTCTTAACCACTAAACTACCTGCCGCCTCTTTATGGTGGGTGAGTCCCTAATGACACCCTTTAGGGGCCCCGGGTCAAAATAAGTGCACTACATAGGGAATAGGGGGCCATTTGTGACGCGGACCGTACCTCTAATAATCTAATCAGAGATCTGAGTGCACGGCAACATGCAGACTTGTCTTATCTCGTCCAGTGATTCACTTCTGACTTTCACAGTATTGAAAGATAGCAGATGCGCCACAGTTCATTGCAGCCTAAAGTACAGTTACACACCAGGACATTTCATACAGAAAGGTTTAACGTCGACGTTGTTAAATGTGAATGACGTACCCAAATGCCTCCTATGACTGTTGCCTCCTATAATAATACCGGAAATAAAAAGGCTAGAGTCACATACCTCAAGTAAAATGAGAAAAAATAGCATCAGGCATAATAATGCAGGGTGCACAGCTCTGGTATGTCATGGCCTGTCTAGGTATATCTGGCCCTGTGTCTGTCTGTGTGTCGCTCTGCAGTGTCGTTGCATTGGAACACTAACCTCACGAGCGACGCGCCCAAATGCCTCGAGCTAAATTAAAACGATATGTACTGGGGCATACCTAAGCAGGACACGTCATGTCAGGATAGTCTTGGTAATTCCTGACCTTGTTTTGTGTTTCGCTCTGTCACTATCGCTGACCTCACCCTCCTTCCACAATGACGTCAATCTCCACCTGGCTAGAGGCTACTGGCTTATGTTAGAACACTGACCTTTGACCTTGCCAATTGTTGCCATGGTACCTCCGAATGTCCTGGGCTGGCAGCTTGTTATAAAAGAGAGAAGGGGGGGGGGGAAGGGAGAGGGGAGAGGGGGATCGAAGAGGAGGATCACAGTGGAGGGAACGGAGAGGAGGGGAGATGGGGATTGGAGAGGAGGGGAGATGGGGATTGGAGAGGAGGGGAGATGGGGATTGGAGGGGAGGGGAGATGGGGATTGGAGAGGAGGGGAGATGGGGATTGGAGAGGAGGGGAGATGAGGAGGGGAGAGGAGGGGAGATGAGGAGGGGAGATGGGGATTGGAGAGGAGGGGAGATGGGGATTGGAGAGGAGGGGAGATGAGGAGGGGAGATGGGGATTGGAGAGGAGGGGAGATGGGGATTGGAGAGGAGGGGAGATGGGGATTGGAGGGGAGGGGAGATGGGGATTGGAGGGGAGGGGAGATGGGGATTGGAGGGGAGGGGAGATGGGGATTGGAGGGGAGGGGAGATGGGGATTGGAGAGGAGGGGAGATGGGGATTGGAGAGGAGGGGAGATGGGGATTGGAGAGGAGGGGAGATGGGGATTGGAGAGGAGGGGAGATGGGGATTGGAGAGGAGGGGAGATGGGGATTGGAGGGGAGGGGAGATGGGGATTGGAGAGGAGGGGAGATGGGGATTGGAGAGGAGGCGAGATGAGGAGGGGAGATGGGGATTGGAGAGGAGGGGAGATGGGGATTGGAGGGGAGGGGAGATGGGGATTGGAGGGGAGGGGAGATGGGGATTGGAGAGGAGGGGAGATGGGGATTGGAGAGGAGGGGAGATGGGGATTGGAGAGGAGATGGGCATTGGAGAGGAGGGGAGATGGGGATTGGAGGGGAGGGGAGATGGGGATTGGAGGGGAGGGGAGATGGGGATTGGAGAGGAGGGGAGATGAGGATTGGAGATGAGGATTGGAGGGGAGATGAGATGAGGATTGGAGAGGAGGGGAGATGGGGATTGGAGAGGAGGGGAGATGGGGATTGGAGAGGAGGGGAGATGGGGATTGGAGAGGAGGGGAGATGCGGATTGTAGAGGAGGGGAGATGGGGATTGGAGAAGAGGGGAGATGGGGATTGGAGAGGAGGGGAGATGGGGATTGGAGGGGAAGGGAGATGGGGATTGGAGAGGAGGGGAGATGGGGATTGGAGGGGAGGGGAGATGGGGATTGGAGGGGAGGGGAGATGGGGATTGGAGAGGAGGGGAGATGGGGATTGGAGAGGAGGGGAGATGGGGATTGGAGAGGAGGGGAGATGGGGATTGGAGAGGAGGGGAGATGGGGATTGGAGAGGAGGGGAGATGGGGATTGGAGAGGAGGGGAGATGGGGATTGGAGAGGAGGGGAGATGAGGATTGGAGATGAGGATTGGAGGGGAAGGGAGATGGGGGTTGGAGAGATGAGAAGAGGGGAAAGGGGGTATTGGGAGGTTGAATGCAGACTGATGCACAGCCCCAACAGGTGGTGTTGATTTAAAGGGGCTTTGGCTTCTCAATGAGTTGGAACTGAACCCCATACATGACAAGCTCAGAAATGACCTCTCTCTCTCTCTCTCTCTCTCTCTCTCTCTCTCTCTCTCTCTCTCTCTCTCTCTCTCTCTCTCTCTCTCTCTCTCTCTCTCTCTCTCTCTTTCTCCTCTCTCTCTCTCTCTCTCTCTCTTCTCTCTCTCTTTCTCCTCTCTCTCTTTCTCCTCTCTCTCTCTCTCTCTCTCTCTGTGTTTACATTGCCAAAGCAAGTGAAATAAACAAGAAACAAAACAACAATAACAAAACCCAACAACATTAACAGTAAACATGAAACACACAAACAGTTTCAAGAGAATCCAACGTTTAAAATATTATATTATTAGCGGTTAAAAAATATAGTATAAGATAAAAAATGTTAAAACAGCTCTCTACAGACTTATTAACACAGACTTACAACAGATACCGTTCCTTCTTGTGTGTGTGTGGGTATGTGTGTGTGTATGTGTGTGTGTGTGAATGTGTATGTGTGTGTGTGTGTGTGTGTGTGTGTGTGTGTGTGTGTGCACATGAGAGTGCTGGACGTGCAGGGAGAGCAGATGCAGTAGAGAGATGAGAAAGCCAGGGTGGACTGTGATTCCCGCCATGGGGGCTAGACACGATATCACTCCCACACCTGAGGTCACACACACACACACACACACACACACACACACACACACACACACACACACACACACACACACACACACACACACACACCCCACACACACATTCTCTCACATACCACTTGAAGCAACAGGTTTTGCACGAATGAAAGAGCACATTCTCTTGCATAAGTCGCACGCTCTGCTCTCCTTTACTCACATAGAGTCCCGAGTGCCTGTCACCGAAGAAGGGGAACGCCACAGAGATCTCCACCAGGCCTGAGCCTCCATCGTCCTGGGAGATCGTCTGGGAATCCCCCCAGTCCTGGCCAAAGGGGTAGAAGTCCTCCAGTGGCACCGACGGCTCGACCAGCCCAGGGAGAAACAGCAGATCCAGGCAGAGCAGGGTGCAGAGACAGGGTAGTAGGGATCCGGGTACCAGGGCAGCTCCGGGCACCATCACCATGGTCTCAGCCTCTCGGCAGAACAGCAGAAAAGGGGACAGGACAGTATCTCTTCTTCTACAGCAACCAGCAGCCCTTTAAATAGTCTGTGTCTCAATGCTTCTGTCCTTTTACACTTTATTTCCCTCTCTCTCTCTCCCTCTCCCTCTCCCTCTCTCTCCCTCTCCCTCTCCCTCTCTCTCTCTCTCTCTCTCTCTCTCTAAACCAGGGATGGAGGTGACAGGGACAGTCAAGGCAGGCAGAGGGTATCAGAGTGCAGAGGAGGGGTGGCAGGATACCTGGGGTAGCCGCAGGACAGGACAGGACAGGGACAGGATCCTTTTCCACAGATGAAGCAACAGCAGCCGTTTAAATCGTCTGTGTTTTCCGTCTTTCTCCCAATCTCTCTGTCCCTCTCTGTCTGTCTCTCTTTCTGTCTCTCTGTCTGTCTGTCTCTCTGTCTGTCTCTCTTTCTGTCTCTCTGTCTGTCTCTCTGTCTGTCTCTCTGTTGCCCTTCTTAGTTGTGCTGGTTGTCTGAGACAAGGGGATCGACTCCTTGCATTCTGCTTGCCTTGCTGCTTGCTGCTGGGTGCTTCGTTCGTTCGTTCGCTGTACTGCTGCTCCGTCTCACAGAAATAAAATGAGGGAAAGAGTGAAAGAAAGGGGGAGCAGAGTGATTCGGCTCAAGTTTTTTTTTTTTGGTCCCTGATGGTGAGCTTAGAAAAATCCTCAATAAAAGCTCTATTCTGCCTGCCAAAGGAGCTCTTTCAGCTCCGCTCGGCCCCACGCCCCGGGGATTCACTACCTCGCATAATGAGGGATCATCGGCCAATGGTAGAGGAGAGGCTGGTAACTGGATAACCACTGGGCGGACCTATGATAATCAAAGGGGTTCTTTAAAGAAACTATCTGACAAGGCTTTCCCCTCCCTTCCCCTCCCCTCCCCTCCACTCACCTCTCCTCTCCTCTCCTCCCCTCCCCTCCCCTCCCCTCTCCTCTCTTCTCCTCCCCGCTTCTCCTCTCCTCTCCTCTCCTCTCCTCTCCTCTCCTCTCCTCTCCTCTCCTTCCTCTCCTCTCCATTTAACTCTTTGCTCTGTAGACTACAGCTACCTAGGCATATCAAACTCAGCATGCTACACGCTACAGGCTGAAGCTCTCCTCTCTACTCAGCTACTTCAGACTGTTACATACTCTGTAACTCTGTCCTCATAAAATCCCTTTACTCTGTTTAACCCTTTACTCTGTGTAAAGATACCTCCTATCAGAGTAGGTTTAACCCTTTACTCTGTGTAAAGATACCTCCTATCAGAGTAGGTTTAACCCTTTACTCTGTGTAAAGATACCTCCTATCAGAGTAGGTTTAACCCTTTACTCTGTGTAAAGATACCTCCTATCAGAGTAGGTTTAACCCTTTACTCTGTGTAAAGATACCTCCTATCAGAGTAGGTTTAACCCTTTACTCTGTGTAAAGCTACCTCCTATCAGAGTAGGTTTAACCCTTTACTCTGTGTAAAGATACCTCCTATCAGAGTAGGTTTAACCCTTTACTCTGTGTAAAGATACCTCCTATCAGAGTAGGTTTAACCCTTTACTCTGTGTAAAGATACCTCCTATCAGAGTAGGTTTAACCCTTTACTCTGTGTAAAGATACCTCCTATCAGAGTAGGTTTAACCCTTTACTCTGTGTAAAGATACCTCTCATCAGAGTAGGTTTAACCCTTTACTCTGTGTAAAGATACCTCTTATCAGAGTAGGTTTAACCCTTTACTCTGTGTAAAGCTACCTCCTATAAGAGTAGGTTTAATTTGATCACTCTTTTGTTGCAGGAAATACAAACTGGTAGTGTATTCAAGGTTTAAAAAATCTTCTAAAGTTTGTAATTTCCACTATAAAATGTCAGACTTGATTTGCCCTAACGAAAAATGGATCAACCCCTACAGTTTTTTAAAAATCATTATAATTCACATTTCCTTTTCGGGCAGGATTATTCAAATGCTGAGTGCATGGACAACTCCTGACCACACCCCCCTCCTGACCACACCCCTCCTGACCCCCCCCCCTCCTGACCACACCCCCCTCTTGACCACCCCCCTCCGGACCACACCACCCTCCTGACCACACCCCTCCGGACCACCCCCCTCCTGACCACTCCCCCCTCCTGACCACACCAACCCTCCTGACCACACCACCCTCCTGACCACCCACCACCCTACACCCCACCACCCTACAAACCCTAGACCCACTCCAATTCGCATACCGCCCCAACAGATCCACAGATGGCACAATCTCAATCGCACTCCACACTGCCCTTTCCCACCTGGACAAAAATAGCACCTACGTGAGAATGCTGTTCATTGACTACAGCTCAGTGTTCAACACCATAGTGCCCTCAAAGCTCAACACTAAGCTAAGGACCATGGGACTAAACACCTCCCTCTGCAACTGGATCCTGGACTTCCTGACGGGCCGCCCCCAGGTGGTAAGGGTAGGCAACAACACATCTGCCACGCTGATCCTCAACACGGGGGCCCCTCAGGGGTGCATGCTTAGTCCCCTCCTGTACTCCCTGTTCACCCACGACTGCGTAGCCAAGCATACTCCAACACCATCATTACGTTTTCCAACGACACAGCAGTGGTAGGCCTGATCACCGACAACGATGAGACAGACTATAGGGAGGAGGTCAGAGACCTGGCCGTGTGGTGCCAGGACAACAACCTCTTCCTCAATGTGATCAAGACAAAGGAGCTGATCGTGGACTACAGGAAAAGGAGGGCCGAACACGCCCCCATTCCCATCGACAGTTTCAAGTTCCTTGGTGTCCACATCACCAATAAACTATTATGGTCCAAACACACCAAGACAGTCGTGAAGAGGGCACGACAACACCTTTTCCCCCTCAGGAGACTGAAAAGGTTTGGCATGGGTCCCCAGATCCTCAAAAAGTTCTACAGCTGCACCGTCGAGAGCATCCTGACCGGTTGCATCACCGCCTAGTATGGCAACTGCTTGGCATCCGACCGTAAGGCGCTACAGAGGGTAATGCGTTTGGCCCAGTACATGACCTCTATACCAGGCGGTGTCAGAGGAAGGCCCAAAAAATTGTGAAAGACTCCAGTCACCTAAGTCATAGACTGTTCTCTCTGCTACCGCACGGCAAGCCATAGATGACCAGAGGATACTGGCCCTACAGGACCAGAGGATAAACCATAGATTATAACTTTCAAAATCACATTTAATTCTCATTACATTATCCAATGTCAATAACCAGCTTGTTGGTTTAATTATGGAAATCAATGCAAATGAGTAAAAATATAAAATTCTCAACCAGAAATAATTTGTAAAATGGTTATATAATTGTATATAATTATATATATAATTATAATTGTAATAGTCATAATATACTGCATAACACTATCAAATGCAGCCGTAAAGGCACATAGACTAACACTGAGGTACAGTGAGGGGAGGAAGGATTCTAGCTTTACTTTGTGTTGTATGACAAACAGAGACAACAGTAACAAACTTAAGAGGGGAGTGAGGGAAGTGTGTGTGAGTGTGTGTGTGTGTGTGCGTTTGTCCAGCTTCACATTGTGTTGT
>NW_028164892.1:15000-53038 GCF_964263955.1 Coregonus lavaretus
CAGACATACAGAAATACCTGAAACAAACAAACATTGTGAACCTCTAGGGGACGTGTCCTCAAAATATATATTTTAAACACTTTCAAGTGTCCCCAAAACTACTTTTCAACACTTTCTAGTGTCCCTAAAACCACTTTTCAACACTTTCTAGTGTCCCCAAAACTACTTTTCAACACTTTCTAGTGTCCCCAAAACCACTTTTCAACACTTTCTAGTGTCCCCAAAACCACTTTTCAACACTTTCTAGTGTCCCTAAAACCACTTTTCAACACTTTCTAGTGTCCCCAAAACTACTTTTCAACACTTTCTAGTGTCCCCAAAACCACTTTTCAACACTTTCTAGTGTCCCTAAAACCACTTTTCAACACTTTCTAGTGTCCACAAAACCACTTTTCAACACTTTCTAGTGTCCCCAAAACTACTTTTCAACACTTTCTAGTGTCCCCAAAACTACTTTTAAACACTTTCTAGTGTCCCCAAAACTACTTTCTGTCTTCTATATTATGTCTCTCTCATCTAGCCCCACTCACCTCTTTCAGTGTCCAGGTCTGTTTCTCCAGCTCTGAGGACTGTAGTTCTGCGTCCTTAAATTGGACGCGTAAACATTCTTTGCAGATATCATTGCAGGTGCAACGAAATGCTTATGTTTCTAGCTCCAACTGTGCAGTATATCTAACAATATAAAACAATACACACTAATTAAAAGAAAGAAATTAAGAAATATCAGAACGAGCAACATCAGAGACCGGAATATAAATATAAATATGTTCTGGATTGTTCTGGAGCCTCTCGGTCAGGAAGTGGTTCTGTCTCTTACCGTCAGACAGCTTATCCAGCTGGTGGAAAAACAATTTAAAACGGCTTTGGGTCCTTGAAAAGCGCTATATAAATACAATGTATTATTATTATTATTAAAACGTGACAAATTCTGGTTACAAAATTCCAGAAACATCCCCAAAATTCCCAGTTCTTTTCAGAGATCCCAGTTGAAGAATTCCAGGTGTGAGGATTCCCAGTGCACCTTATTCCCTGCTGATTCCAGAAATCCTCCAAGCAGGAATTAAAAAAAAAACGAATAAACAGGGTTTTTGCAACCCTATGCGCAACCCTGCGTTATGGTGAAGTATGGGTTGGTTGAAGATGGACCGGAACGTTTGAAATCAGTCCAATCACTTTCACATAATAATTTTCCTATTTCCCTCTTTGTCCCCTGCCTGCCCCCCTCTCCCTTTCTCTCTAGATTTAGTCCAGAGATGTGGGCAAGGCAAAGAGTTTTCGAGTTTTCAATGTAGATTTTTTTCCATGCTTTTTATTGGCATGGGCTAACAGGTCCCGAGCAGAATATAACAGATTTATATTGAGCATTGCAGTGTTTTTGTTTGAACAGCATCTTTGAAGCGGCAGCCTCAACCTTTAAGGCTCTCCTGAGGAACTCAGGGAAAATTCATGAGCTAGTCCCACCATTTTACTGCATAGTCATCCTAGTCGGAGTTCCAAATGGCACCCTATTTCCTAAATAGTGCACTACTTTTGACCAGAGACCTATGGGGTTCTGGTCAAAAGTAACGCACTATATAGGGCACTTCAGGTCCTTTTGGGGGAACTGTAGCAGCAAAGGTAAATAAATAAAAACTCTAAACTGAAAAGGTTACATAGCTGGACTTTAAATCAAACAGCAGTAATGGAGGTTTTACAGTATTCATTTCTCCTGAAGTTTCAATTAGAAAACCTGGGTTAGGTGGGGTTGGAAAACGTAACTAAATGTATACAGAACACTAAATTATGTTAGTTTTTTATCCCCCTTTCCAGGCTTAACAAATATTCTCTTTGAGTTTTTTTTAAAGAGCCCATTACCACTATGCACAGGCTTTAGATCAGAGTTCTCCAACCCTGTTCCTACCCTCCTGTAGCTCTCCAGGAACAGGGTTAGAGAACCCTGGTGTAAACCTACAGGAGGGTAGCTCTCCAGGAACATGGTTGGAGAACCCTGGTGTAAACATACAGGAGGGTTGCTCTCCAGGAACAGGGTTAGAGAACCCTGGTGTAAACCTACAGGAGGGTTGCTCTCCAGGAACAGGGTTGGAGAACCCTGGTGTAAACCTACAGGAGGGTAGCTCTCCGGGAACAGGGTTGGAGAACCCTGGTGTAAACCTACAGGAGGGTTACTCTCCAGGAACAGGGTTGGAGAACCCTGGTGTAAACCTACAGGAGGGTAGCTCTCCAGGAACAGGGTTGGAGAACCCTGGTGTAAACCTACAGGAGGGTAGCTCTCCAGGAACAGGGTTGGAGAGCCTTGGTGTAAACCTACAGGAGGGTTGCTCTCCAGGAACAGGGTTGGAGAGCCCTGGTGTAAACGTACAGGAGGGTTGCTCTCCAGGAACACGGTTGGAGAACCCTGGTGTAAACCTACAGGAGGGTATCTCTCCAGGAACAGGGTTGGAGAACCCTGGTGTAAACCTACAGGAGGGTAGCTCTCCAGGAACAGGGTTGGAGAGCCTTGGTGTAAACATACAAGAGGGTTGCTCTCCAGGAACAGGGTTGGAGAACCCTGGTGTAAACCTACAGGAGGGTTGCTCTCCAGGAACAGGGTTGGAGAACCCTGGTGTAAACCTACAGGAGGGTAGCTCTCCAGGAACAGGGTTGGAGAACCCTGGTGTAAACCTACAGGAGGGTAGCTCTCCAGGAACAGGGTTGGAGAACCCTGGTGTAAACCTACAGGAGGGTAGCTCTCCAGGAACAGGGTTGGAGAACCCTGGTGTAAACCTACAGGAGGGTAGCTCTCCAGGAACAGGGTTGGAGAGCCTTGGTGTAAACCTACAGGAGGGTTGCTCTCCAGGAACAGGGTTGGAGAGCCCTGGTGTAAACGTACAGGAGGGTTGCTCTCCAGGAACAGGGTTGGAGAACCCTGGTGTAAACCTACAGGAGGGTGTCTCTCCAGGAACAGGGTTGGAGAACCCTGGTGTAAACCTACAGGAGGGTAGCTCTCCAGGAACAGGGTTGGAGAGCCTTGGTGTAAACCTACAAGAGGGTTGCTCTCCAGGAACAGGGTTGGAGAACCCTGGTGTAAACCTACAGGAGGGTAGCTCTCCAGTAACAGCATTGAAGAACCCTGGTGTAAACCTACAGGAGGATAGCTCTTCAGGAACAGGGTGGGAGAGCCCTGCTTTAGATCATAAGACTATATCTAAACCTTCACGATAGCTATGCAGGTGGGTGGAGTTTGGTGACGTACATTTGGTGTAACGTGGGGGTAAATCAATTAACATATCTAATGTAGCTGACCTGTGCCTCCTACACAACTCCAACCTGTTACATATGGTATGTAACAGGTGTCCTCTGTGCTTAACAGTATAGCTTCCTACCTCACAAGTCCTTACCGGTCCTCGAAATATGATCCTCTGCCTCACAAACATACGAGAACGCCTGCTTGACAACATCTTAGCCAATCACACTATTGAAAGGTACCAATGCAATAGTGCCAGTGGAGGCATTACGAGCTGGGGAGTAAGGTTACGAAGAGGACTCCGTAAAACACATACGTAACTGCATGATCCTGCGGTCCTGGTGAGAGCCCTCTGTAGCTGGGCAGTCTGCTCCTGCATGCCTCTGGACGTGGCACTAATGTCACTGAGAGAGCTAGACAGACCCTGCTGTCTCAGCTGGCTTTCCTGGAGCTCAGCCTGGTCCAGGGCCGTGGCCAGCCTCTCCTCATTCACCCTGAGCCCAGCAGCCCGGTCCTCACTCCCCAGCTCTCTCCTCCAGGGCTGCCAGTCTCTCCTCCAGGGCTGCCAGCCTCTCCTCCAGGGCTGCCAGCCTCTCCTCAGCTCTGCCAGCCTCTCCTCAGCTCTGCCAGCCTCTCCTCCAGGGCTGCCAGTCTCTCCTCCAGGGCTGCCAGCCTCTCCTCCAGGGCTGCCAGCCTCTCATCCAGGGCTGCCAGTATCTCCTCAGCTCTGCCAGTCTCTCCTCCAGGGCTGCCAGCCTATCCTCAGCTCTGCCAGCCTCTCCTCAGCTCTGCCAGCCTCTCTTCCAGGGCTGCCAGCCTCTCCTCAGCTCTGCCAGCCTCTCCTCCAGGGCTGCCAGTCTCTACTCCAGGGCTGCCAGCCTCTCCTCAGCTCTGCCAGCCTCTCCTCCAGGGCTGCCAGGCTCTACTCCAGGGCTGCCAGCCTCTCCTCCAGGGCTGCCAGTCTCTCCTCCAGGGCTGCCAGCCTCTCCTCAGCTCTGCCAGCCTCTCCTCCAGGGCTGCCAGCCTCTCCTCCAGGGCTGCCAGTCTCTCCTCCAGGGCTGCCAGCCTCTCCTCAGCTCTGCCAGCCTCTCCTCCAGGGCTGCCAGCCTCTCCTCCAGGGCTGCCAGGCTCTCCTCCAGGGCTGCCAGCCTCTCCTCAGCTCTGCCAGCCTCTCCTCCAGGGCTGCCAGCCTCTCCTCCAGGGCTGCCAGCCTCTCCTCCAGGGCTGCCAGTCTCTCCTCAGCTCTGCCAGTCTCTCCTCCAGGGCTGCCAGCCTATCCTCAGCTCTGCCAGCCTCTCCTCAGCTCTGCCAGCCTCTCCTCCAGGGCTGCCAGTCTCTCCTCCAGGGCTGCCAGTCTCTCCTCCAGGGCTGCCAGCCTCTCCTCCAGGGCTGCCAGCCTCTCCTCAGCTCTGCCAGCCTCTCCTCAGCTCTGCCAGCCTCTCCTCCAGGGCTGCCAGTCTCTCCTCCAGGGCTGCCAGTCTCTCCTCCAGGGCTGCCAGCCTCTCCTCCAGGGCTGCCAGCCTCTCCTCAGCTCTGCCAGCCTCTCCTCAGCTCTGCCAGCCTCTCCTCCAGGGCTGCCAGTCTCTCCTCCAGGGCTGCCAGCCTCTCCTCCAGGGCTGCCAGCCTCTCATCCAGGGCTGCCAGTATCTCCTCAGCTCTGCCAGTCTCTCCTCCAGGGCTGCCAGCCTATCCTCAGCTCTGCCAGCCTCTCCTCAGCTCTGCCAGCCTCTCTTCCAGGGCTGCCAGCCTCTCCTCAGCTCTGCCAGCCTCTCCTCCAGGGCTGCCAGTCTCTACTCCAGGGCTGCCAGCCTCTCCTCAGCTCTGCCAGCCTCTCCTCCAGGGCTGCCAGGCTCTACTCCAGGGCTGCCAGCCTCTCCTCCAGGGCTGCCAGTCTCTCCTCCAGGGCTGCCAGCCTCTCCTCAGCTCTGCCAGCCTCTCCTCCAGGGCTGCCAGCCTCTCCTCCAGGGCTGCCAGTCTCTCCTCCAGGGCTGCCAGCCTCTCCTCAGCTCTGCCAGCCTCTCCTCCAGGGCTGCCAGCCTCTCCTCCAGGGCTGCCAGGCTCTCCTCCAGGGCTGCCAGCCTCTCCTCAGCTCTGCCAGCCTCTCCTCCAGGGCTGCCAGCCTCTCCTCCAGGGCTGCCAGCCTCTCCTCCAGGGCTGCCAGTCTCTCCTCAGCTCTGCCAGTCTCTCCTCCAGGGCTGCCAGCCTATCCTCAGCTCTGCCAGCCTCTCCTCAGCTCTGCCAGCCTCTCCTCCAGGGCTGCCAGCCTCTCCTCAGCTCTGCCAGCCTCTCCTCCAGGGCTGCCAGTCTCTACTCCAGGGCTGCCAGCCTCTCCTCAGCTCTGCCAGCCTCTCCTCCAGGGCTGCCAGTCTCTACTCCAGGGCTGCCAGCCTCTCCTCCAGGGCTGCCAGTCTCTCCTCCAGGGCTGCCAGCCTCTCATCCAGGGCTGCCAGCCTCTCCTCCAGGGCTGCCAGTCTCTCCTCAGCTCTGCCAGTCTCTCCTCCAGGGCTGCCAGCCTCTCCTCAGCTCTGCCAGCCTCTCCTCAGCTCTGCCAGCCTCTCCTCCAGGGCTGCCAGCCTCTCCTCAGCTCTGCCAGCCTCTCCTCCAGGGCTGCCAGCCTCTCCTCCAGGGCTGCCAGCCTCTCCTCCAGGGCTGTCAGTCTCTCCTCAGCTCTGCCAGTCTCTCCTCCAGGGCTGCCAGCCTATCCTCAGCTCTGCCAGCCTATCCTCAGCTCTGCCAGCCTCTCCTCAGCTCTGCCAGCCTCTCCTCCAGGGCTGCCAGCCTCTCCTCAGCTCTGCCAGCCTCTCCTCCAGGGCTGCCAGTCTCTACTCCAGGGCTGCCAGCCTCTCCTCCAGGGCTGCCAGTCTCTCCTCCAGGGCTGCCAGCCTCTCCTCAGCTCTGCCAGCCTCTCCTCCAGGGCTGCCAGCCTCTCCTCCAGGGCTGCCAGCCTCTCCTCCAGGGCTGCCACCAATATAGTAATAAAATGACAAATTATGCTAAGTTACTGATGTGGCTCATAGAATGGGATGTATTTTTTTGTAATGTCAGTTGAACACTTCCTACTTAAAAAAAATTGAGTTTAGCTACTTCCTGTGCCAGGCTCTTCCTGTCCCTGTCCCCTCGCCGTGTCACTTCCTCCTGGAGGGAGAGGGAGGTCTGAGCCCCATACAGCTGCTCTCTCTCACCTCTCTCTTCCCTGGACAACACACAGACAGAGAGATCTGAGCCCCATACAGCTGCTCTCTCTCACCTCTCTCTTCCCTGGACAACACACAGACAGAGAGATCTGAGCCCAATACAGCTGCTCTCTCTCACCTCTCTCTTCCCTGGACAACACACAGACAGAGAGATCTGACCCCAGTACAGCCTCTCCGACACCTCTCTCTTCCCTGGACAACACACAGACAGAGAGATCTGAGCCCAGTACAGCCTCTCTTCCCTGGACAACACACAGACAGAGAGATCTGAGCCCAGTACAGCCTCTCTTCCCTGGACAACACACGGAAAGAGAGATCTGAGCCCAGTACAGCCTCTCTTCCCTGGACAACACACAGACAGAGAGATCTGAGCCCAGTACAGCCTCTCTTCCCTGGACAACACAGAGACAGAGAGATCTGAGCCCAGTACAGCCTCTCTTCCCTGGACAACACACAGACAGAGAGATCTGAGCCCAGTACAGCCTCTCTTCCCTGGACAACACACGGAAAGAGAGATCTGAGCCCAGTACAGCCTCTCTTCCCTGGACAACACAGAGACAGAGAGATCTGAGCCCAGTACAGCCTCTCTTCCCTGGACAACACACAGACAGAGAGATCTGAGCCCAGTACAGCCTCTCTTCCCTGGACAACACACGGAAAGAGAGATCTGAGCCCAGTACAGCCTCTCTTCCTTGGACAACACACAGACAGAGAGATCTGAGCCCAGTACAGCCTCTCTTCCCTGGACAACACACAGACAGAGAGATCTGAGCCCAGTACAGCCTCTCTTCCCTGGACAACACACAGACAGAGAGATCTGAGCCCAGTACAGCCTCTCTTCCCTGGACAACACACGGACAGAGAGATCTGAGCCCAGTACAGCCTCTCTTCCCTGGACAACACACAGACAGAGAGATCTGAGCCCAGTACAGCCTCTCTTCCCTGGACAACACACAGACAGAGAGATCTGAGCCCAGTACAGCCTCTCTTCCCTGGACAACACACGGACAGAGAGATCTGACCCCAGTACAGCCTCTCCGACACCTCTCTCTTTTTTTTTTTTTTTTTTCCCCCACCTTTACCAGTTAGTGTTACAAATACAATGTTCAATGCTTCCAACAAAAAGCTAGCTAGCAAGCTACTATAGTAGTGCCAATGCTAACATTATTATGAGTTTTATTGACGCAGCTGTTCTGTCGCGAGTCATTGGCCTCCCGAGTCAGATGACCCAACGACACAAAGTAACTTTAGCGGAGAAACATGATGATCTACAAACTGATTTCTGATAACAGTCCCTCTTCATTTAGGGGCGGCATGTCTACAACTTCAGGTTAATTTAAACAGGCTAAGCAGCAAGCTTTTTATGTCAGTAAGGTAGAACTAGTTAGCTACCTAACGTTAGCTATGTCAGTAAGCTAGCTACAAAAGTAAGCTAAAGTTAGCTAAGCAGCTAACTAATAAAACACCATCACATTATTTTATTTTAGTCAGGTCTAAAGAAACATTATGATATGAAGAAAATGTATTTCAGA
This sequence comes from Coregonus lavaretus, assembly GCF_964263955.1. Classification (NCBI taxonomy): domain Eukaryota; kingdom Metazoa; phylum Chordata; class Actinopteri; order Salmoniformes; family Salmonidae; genus Coregonus; species Coregonus lavaretus. Next base: position 22,950 of record NW_028164892.1, read on the forward strand.
AGAACAGAATATGAGTTGGCCTACTGTATGTTATCTGGCTATGCTGTAGGCTTGTTCATTTAGCTGACAAGAAATGCTTATAAGTCCCCTGACATTATTTTATTTTTAAATTATTTTATAGTAAGAAGAATAGAATTGAACTTAGCTGAATAAAATAGAAAGGTTAGTTTTCCCATTCTGGAGCGAATGAATGAATGAATGAATTAATGAATGAATGAATGGAGCATATGAAGTGGCTACGTTGAGCATAAAAGCGATCATTTGATACAGGTCCTATATCCTAGATTGATAGTTATTTGATTTAGAGTTATTTGGCAACGTTAATTGTGAATGATACAAACATTAGATTGTCTTAGAAATCAAAACATATATGGGCTGCATGATGCGACTAAAGGCTATTGATGATTTGAGAAAAAAAGCTGGCGCTCTGTTCCTTGCCTTAGGCTGCAAAGCTGTTCTCTCATTACATTTGCGTCATTTAGCAGACGCTCTTATCCAGAGCAATTAGGGTTAAGTGCCTTGCTCAAGGGCACATCGACAGATGTTTCACCTAGTCTGCTCGGGGATTAGAACCAGCGACCTTTCGGTTACAGGCACAACGCTCTTAACCACTAAACTACCTGCCGTCAGACTACGCTCAATTTAATCTTGCCTATATAATATGTTAAATTACTTTCAATTAGTTTCATTATCAAATGAGCAGGAACAGGGGCAGGGGGGAGAAGACATTGCACTCGAATAGAGAATGGAGGCGGCGCGTTTACCCTCCGGTCCGTTTTTCAATTATGCAGGGTAGGCTACTTCGATTTTATAGCCGAGCTGTGCTTCATATGAGTAGCGGAAAAGTAAATATAACACTTATTTCACTTCATGCATCAACCACTGTTTGAGGAGCATGCTCTCGGTGATATTCCGCTCAAACTCTGTATGCCATGGGCTATCCAACCCTGTTCCTGCAGCTACCCAGTGCTTAATTTGGGAAACCAAGTGAAATCTGTTCGGGAACGTCGACAGTAACATGCTTTCACAACTAAACATATTTCACTAAACTGATGACAGCTCATCTGCGCTCTGGATAAAGGAATACGGGAGAAAGAGGAGATTGAAACGCATGGCGCTGTATAAGAGCACAATCATAATTTTAATTCAGGGTTTTCTTTCGGGCTTGGGCTCATAAACCAAACCTATGCATAAACTCTAATATGCATGTGGGTGTTTTTTGAATTAATAATCTCCCTAGAAAGCGCTGTGCATTTAATTGTGTTAGGCTTTGGAACAACATCCACAAAGACTATGTTTTACACTCAGTTTCAACCTGCTGTTGAACTTCTTTCTTCAAATTGATCAATCACAGTGAGGCTAGTTTTAAAAGCGTGATACTGTTTTGATGATATGTGTTTGACGTGATTTTCGATTTCATTTGCATTGATATCAAAGTGGTTAGTGGGACAATAGAGCCCTGAGTATCAGGCCATTATCACCTGATGGTCGCTGGCTAGTTGGGTGCTACCAAAGCATGTCCGGAGTGGATAAAAGGAGATCACCATGACTCAACGGTCACGTGGAATTTTACTGCGGTAATGACTCATGGCTGCCGGTGTGGCAGAAATACCTCACCACAACAGCCCTGTTCCTGAGTGGCCTATTTACAGTTTTGACTTAAATCGGTTTGAAAATCTATGGCAATACTTGAAAATGGCTGTTTAGCAAAGATCAACAAGCAACTTTACATAGCTTGAAGAGTTAAAAAAATAATAATGGGCAAATATTGTACAATCTGACAGTGTAGTTTCAGTCCCTCTCCTCGCCCCTACCTGGGCTTGAACCAGGGACCCTCTGCACACATCGACAACAGCCACCCTCGAAGCACCATTACCCATCGCTCCACCAAAGCCGCGGCCCTTGCAGAGCAAAGGGAAACATCTACTTCACGGTCTCAGAGCGAGTGACGTCACCGATTGAAACGCTACTAGTGCGCACGGCTAACTAGCTAGCCATTTCACACCGGTTACATGTGCAAAGCTCATAGAGACTTAACCCAAAATACTCACAGCTGTAATCGCTGCCTGGTGATTCTAACTCAGGGGGTTGAATAATGATCTAATCAAGATATCTTAGTGTTTTATTTTTCATTAATCTTAATTATTATCAACAAAAAAAATATTCCTCCACTTTGACATTACTGAGTATTTTGTGTAGATCGTCGAAAAAAAAAAAGACCATTAAATCCATTTTAATCCCAATTTGTAACAGCACAAAATGTTGAAAAAGTCAAGGGGTGTGAATACTTTCTGAAGACACTGTAGTTTCAGCATCATTTTCAGTACTTTACATTTAAACTGTCATATACGGGGTGTTCCGTAAAGTCTACTGATTGCAATGATGTATAATATGATCATCTGTATTGTGTTGATTTCAATAAATATCATAGGAAACCTGCCCTGTACGTGCCACCATAGTCCAGCAGGGAGACAGTATGTAAACCATTTGAACTATATTATAATAATAATATTATAATATGCCATTTAGCAGACGCTTTTATCCAAAGCGACTTACAGTCATGCCTGTATGTCTGTATGGGACAGTGACTACCTGTTGTCTGTATTGGACAGTAACTACCTGTTGTCTGTATGGGACAGTGACTACCTGTTGTCTGTATTGGACAGCGACTACCTGTTGTCTGTATGGGACAGTGACTACCTGTTGTCTGTTTGGGACAGCGACTACCTGTTGTCTGTTTGGGACAGTACCTGTTGTCTGTATTGGACAGTGACTACCTGTTGTCTGTTTGGGACAGCGACTACCTGTTGTCTGTTTGGGACAGCGACTACCTGTTGTCTGTATGGGACAGTGACTACCTGTTGTCTGTTTGGGACAGTGACTACCTGTTGTCTGTTTGGGACAGCGACTACCTGTTGTCTGTTTGGGACAGCGACTACCTGTTGTCTGTATGGGACAGTGACTACCTGTTGTCTGTTTGGGACAGTGACTACCTGTTGTCTGTTTGGGACAGCGACTACCTGTTGTCTGTTTGGGACAGCGACTACCTGTTGTCTGTATGGGACAGTGACTACCTGTTGTCTGTTTGGGACAGCGACTACCTGTTGTCTGTTTGGGACAGCGACTACCTGTTGTCTGTTTGGGACAGCGACTACCTGTTGTCTGTTTGGGACAGCGACTACCTGTTGTCTGTTTGGGACAGCGACTACCTGTTGTCTGTTTGGGACAGTGACTACCTGTTGTCTGTATGGGACAGCGACTACCTGTTGTCTGTTTGGGACAGCGACTACCTGTTGTCTGTTTGGGACAGCGACTACCTGTTGTCTGTTTGAGACAGCGACTACCTGTTGTCTGTTTGGGACAGCTACTACCTGTTGTCTGTCTGGGACAGCGAGTGACTGTACTCTCTCTACTTGTACTTCTCAGCTGTCTTCACAGACTCCCTCAGCTCCTGATTGGAGGGATAGGGTCAGGGTTAGAAATAGTGACTGTACTCTCTCTACCTGTTGTTTTTCGTTTTTCTGCTTTCTTCACGGTGGCTCTCAGCTCCTGGTTGGAGGTGTGGATGGCCTCCTTGTCCTGTGTCCCCAGCACCTCCTTCCTCTGGTCGTCCCTCTCCCGAAGCCACCTCCCTCACCACCCTGTGGGCCTCGATCAGCTCCATCTGCTCCGGATCACAACCATCCTCCACCTCCTGGAGATCCCCGCAGGGAGACCCTCCACCTAGCAGGACCATGAGGGAGGAGGAGATGAGAGGATGATACAGAGAGATAAGGACGAAGGAGGGGCATGGCACAGGAGCTCACTGAGGCTTCAAACTAGAGATGGAGACCGGCGCACTAGATGCCAAAACCAAGAGACAAAGACTGCATCAAACTTAACCAGACCCATCCAGTGAAGTGAAGGTAAACTGACAGTAAAAGTCAGTACACCATGAAATGGTCTCTGTCATGGACTTTAATTTTCAATTGGGTAGCTGTAAAAGTCACAGAAAACATGTAATTGGACCCTCTACCTCCAGTTAAACGCTACACTACTTTCAACTTCAGAGCTTACATCAAATCAAATTCTAATAAAATATTATTGGTGCATAGAAGACTTCTAGCGTTCTCTCCACAGACAGGACCTACAGTTGAAGTTGGAAGTTTACATAAACTTAGGTTGGAGTCATTATAACTCGTTTTCCAACCACTCCACAAATGTCTTGTTAACAAACTATAGTTTTGGCAAGTCGGTTAGGACATCTACTTTGTTCACGACACAAGTAATTTTTCCAACAATTGTTTACAGACAGATTATTTCACTTATAATTCACTGTATCACAATTCCAGTGGGTCAGAAGTTTACATACACTAAGTTGACTGTGCTTTTAAACAGCTTGGAAAATTCCAGAAAATTATGTCATGTCTTTAGAAGCTTCTGATAGGCTAATTGACATCATTTGAGTCAATTGGAGGTGTACCTGTGGATGTATTTCAAGGCCTAACTTCAAACTCAGTGCCTCTTTGCTTGACATCATGGGAAAATCAAAAGAAATCAGCCAAGACCTCAGAAAAAAATGTGTAGACCTCCACATGTCAGGTTCAATTTTCAAACACCTGAAGGTACCATGTTCATCTGTACAAACAATAGTACGCAAGTATAAACACCATGTGACCACGCAGCCGTCATACCACTCAGGAAGGAGACTCGTTCTGTCTCCTAGAGATGAACGTACTTTGGTGCGAAAAGTGCAAATCAATCCCAGAACAACAGTAAAGGACCTTGTGAAGATGCTGGAGGAAACAGGTACAAAAGTATCTATATCCACAGTAAAACAAGTCCTATATCGACATAACCTGAATGGCCGCTCAGCAAGGAAGAAGCTACTGCTCCAAAACCGCCATAAAAAAGCCAGACTACGGTTTGCAACTGCACATGGGGACAAAGATCGTACTTTTTGGAGAAATGTCCTCTGTTCTGATGAAACAAAAATAGAACTGTTTGGCCATCATTATGTTTGGAAGAAAAAGGGGGACGCTTGCAAGCCGAAGAACCATCCCAACCGTGAAGCACGGGGGTGGCAGCATCATGCTGTGGGGGTGCTTTGCTGCAGGAGGGACTGGTGCACTTCACAAAATAGATGGCATCATGAGGAAGGAAAATTATGTGGATATATTGAAGCAACATCTCAAGACATCAGTCAGGAAGTTAAAGCTTGGTCGCAAATGGGTCTTCCAAATGGACAATGACCCCAAGCATACTTCCAAAGTTGTGGCAAAATGGCTTAAGGACAACAAAGTCAAGGTATTGGAGTGGCCATCACAAAGCCCTGACCTCAATCCTATAGAAAATGTGTGGGCCGAACTGAAAAAGCATGTGGGAGCAAGGAGGCCTACAAACCTGACTCAGTTACACCAGCTCTGTCAGGAGGAATGGGCCAAAATTCACCCAACTTATTGTGGGAAGCTTGTGGAAGGCTACCCGAAACGTTTTACCCAAGTTAAACAATTTAAAGGCAATGCTACCAAATACTAATTGAGTGTATATAAACGTCTGACCCACTGGGAATGTGATGAAAGAAATAAAAGCTGAAATAAATCATTCTCTCTACTATTTTTCTGACATTTCACATTCTTAAAATAAAGTGGTGATCCTAACTGACCTAAGACAGGGAATATTTACTAGGATTAAATGTCAGGAATTGTGAAAAACTGAGTTTAAATGTATTTGGCTAAGGTGTATGTAAACTTCCGTCTTCAACTGTATATTGTGGTCAGTGTCCTCTGGAGGCATAATGTTGAAGTGTCAGCACAGCCTAGGAGGGAAAGGGAAAACATGAGGAGGGAGCATACTATCTGGATAAGAGTAGAGAGGGGTGGGCATGATGCCAGGTGCAGCTAGTTTCCCTGCTGCCTGCCTGTGTCTCATGGTGTGAAGAACCCTCCACTCCTTCAGAAGGGACCAACAGGGGATGGGGAGGAGGAATGAGGGAGGAGGGGGAGGAGAGGAAGAGGGAGAAGGGGGAGGGAGGAGGGGGTGGAGAGGAGGGGAAGGACGGGAAGAGGGAGGAGGGGGAGGGAGGAGTTTTGCTTAATATAAGGAATTTGAAATGATTTATACTTTAACTTTTGTTACTTAAGTACAGTGCTTTCAGAAAGTATTCAGGCCCCTTGACTTTTTCCACATTTTGTTATGTTACAGCCTTTTTCTACAATTGATTAAATCGTCCCCCCCCCCCCTCAATTTATACACAATACCCCATAATGACAAAGCAAAAACTGATTTTAAGAAATGTTTGCAAATGTATCAAAAAATTACAATAATAATATCACATTTAGTATTCAAAACCTTATGCAAATAGTCCAGGTAGCCATTTGATTAGCTGTTCTGGAGTCTTATGGCTTGGGTGTAGCAGGTGTTAAGAAGCGTTGTCTTGGCTATCTGCTTAAGGTTGTTGTCCTGTTGGAAAGTGAACCTTCGCTCCAGTCTGAGGTCCTGAGCGCTCTGGAGCAGGTTTTCAGTAAGGATCTCTCTATACATTGCTCCGTTCATCTTTCCCTCGATCCTGACTAGTCTCCCAGTCCGTTCGGCAGAAAAACATCCCCACAGTATGATGCTGCCACCGCCATGCTTCACCGTAGGGATGGTGCCAGGTTTGCTCCAGACGTGACGCTTGGCATTCAGGCCAGAGAGTTCAATCTTGGTTCGATTAGGTGCCTTTTGGCAAACTCCCAAGCGGGCTGTCATGTGCCTTTTACTGAGGAGAGGCTTCTGTCTGGCCACTCTACCATAAAGGCCTGATTGGTGGAGTGCTACAGAGATGGTTGTCCTTCTGGAAGGTTCTCCCATCTCCACAGATGAACTCTAGAGCTCTGTCAGAGTGACCATCGGGTTCTTGGTCACCTCCCTGACCAAGGCCCTTCTCCCCCGATTGCTCAGTTTGGCCGGGCGGCCAGCTCTAGGAAGAGTCTTGGTGGTTCCAAACTTCTTCCATTTAAGAATGATGGAGGCCACTGTGTTCTTGGGGACCTTCAATGCTGCAGAAAATCTTTGGTACCCTTCCCCAGATATGTGCCTCGACACAATCCTGTCTCGGAGCTCTACGGACAATTCCGTCGACCTCATGGCTTGGTTTTTGCTCTGACATGCACTGTCAACTGTGGTACCTTATATAGACAGGTGTGTGTCTTTCCAAATCATGTCCAATCAATTGAATTTATCACAGGTGGACTCCAATCAAGTTGTAGAAACATCTCAAGGATGATCAATGGAAACAGGATGCACCTGAGCTCAATTTCAAGTCAAATAGCAAAGGGTCTGAATAAGATATTTCTGTTTTTTATTTTTTAATATATTTGCAAACAATTCTAAAAACCTGTTTTCGCTTTGTTATTATGGGGTATTGTGTGTAGATTGATGAGTCAAATGTTTTGTTTAATCAATTTTATTATAAGGCTGTAACGTAACAAAATGTGGAAAAAGGGACTGTATATTTGAGCAATTACATTTACTTTTTATACTTAGGTATATTTAAAACCAAATACTTTTAGACTTTTAGTCAAGCAGTATTTTACTGTGAAAGTCAATCATTTTCTATTAAGATATCTTTACCTTTACTTTTGTCACCACTGGAAGAGAGTGAGAAGGAAGGAGGGGGAGGCATGATGTTCACACAGGCCACACAAGATGTTTTCTTCTCGTAAATTCTAATGTGAAAAAAAATAATCCTCTCCTGTTCCAACCCTCCCGTCCCAACTGAGCCAGTCACTCTCTGCAACAGAAAGAAATAAACACTCCCCCAACCGTCTTATTTACACTATGGATTAACTCAAACTTTCATGATATTACACCAAGAGCTGCTCTCTCTTTCTCTAACTCCTACTCCCTCCCTCCCCCTCCCCACTCCCTCCCTCCCTCCCTCCGACTCTCTCTCTCTCTCTCTCTCTCTCTCTCTCTCTCTCTCTCTCTCTCTCTCTCTCTCTCTCTCTCTCTCTCTCTCTCTCTCTCTCTCTCTCTCTCTCTCTCTCTCTCTCTCTCTCTCCCCTTTCCTTCAGTCCCTCTCCCTTTCTTTCTCGCTCTCTTCCGCACTCTCTCTCTCCCTTAACCATTGTCAAACATGAGAATCCTGAGCCTGGATTAGTAAAATAATCAAACAAGGGAAGAGCAGGAAGGATCTGAGCCTGGATTAGTAAAATAATCAAACAAGGGAAGAGCAGGAAGGATCTGAGCCTGGATTAGTAAAATAATCAAACAAGGGAAGAGCAGGGGGTTCTGCCAGATCTGATAGTGTGGTTATAGCTCTCTCAAAGACAGACTGCATCCCAAATGGCACCCTATTCCTTAAATAGTGCACTACTTTTGATCAGCGCCCCATGGGCCCTGGTCAAAAGTAGTGCACTAAAGGGGAATAGGGTGCCATTTGGGATGCAAGCACGTAATACTGGGACCACCAGCACCGTACTCCTTTTCTTCACAGTCTGAATAAACTCCTAAACTCAGATAGGTCGAAGGAGGAGACTGAACTAAAGTTAAAACAGGCTAATAGTTCAAGTTCTTTATTTAAACCAGAGAGTCCCACAGAGATAAACAACCTCTGATGGGAGACATGGTTCATGGGAGACCTGGTTCATGGGACACTTGGTTCATGGGAGGTCTGGTTCATGGGAGACCTGGTTCATGGGAGACCTGGTTCATGGGAGGTCTGGTTCATGGGAGAACTGGTTCATGGGACACTTGGTTCATGGGACACTTGGTTCATGGGAGACATGGTTCATGGGAGACATGGTTCATGGGAGACATGGTTCATGGGACACTTGGTTCATGGGAGGTCTGGTTCATGGGAGACCTGGTTCATGGGAGACTTGGTTCATGGGAGACTTGGTTCATGGGAGACTTGGTTCATGGGAGGTCTGGTTCATGGGAGGTCTGGTTCATGGGAGACCTGGATCATGGGAGGTCTGGTTCATGGGAGACCTGGTTCATGGGACACTTGGTTCATGGGACACTTGGTTCATGGGGACATGGTTCATGGGAGACATGGTTCATGGGAGACCTGGTTCATGGGAGACATGATTCATGGGACACTTGGTTCATGGGAGGTCTTGTTCATGGGAGACATGGTTCATGGGACACTTGGTTCATGGGAGGTCTGGTTCATGGGAGACATGGTTCATGGGACACTTGGTTCATGGGAGGTCTGGTTCATGGGAGACCTGGTTCATGGGAGACCTGGTTTATGGGAGACATGGTTTAGAGGAGACATGGTTTAGGGGAGACATGGTTTATGGGAGACATGGTTAATGGGAAACCTGGTTTAGGGGAGACCTGGTTTAGGGGAGACCTGGTTTATGGGAGACCTGGTTCATGGGAGATCTGGTTTATGGGATACATGGTTCATGGGAGACCTGGTTCATGGGAGACCTGGTTTAGGGGAGACATGGTTTTTGGGAGACCTGGTTTAGGGGAGACCTTGTTTATGGGAGACATGGTTTAGGGGAGAAGGAGAGAGAGAGAGGGACTAAGGGAAAAAAGAGAAGTGGTGGAAAAAGTACTCAGTTGTCATGCTTTAGTAAAAGTGAAGATACCTTAATAGAAAATGACAAGTAAAAGTGAAAGTCACCCAGTAAAATGCTACTTGAGTAAAAGTCTAAAACTATTTGGTTTTAAATATACGTAAGTATCAAAAGTAAATGTAGAAAGTGATAGGGGCGTGGGGGGAGAGAGAGAGAAGGAGGGACTGAAGAAAGAGAGAGAGAAGAAGGAGGGACTGAAGGAAGAGAGAGAGAGAAGGAGGGACTGAAGGAAGAGAGAGAGAGAAGGAGGGACTGAAGGGAGGGAGAGAGAGAAGGAGGGACTGAAGAAGAGAGAGAGGAGGGACTGAAGGAAGAGAGAGAGAGGAGGGACTGAAGGAAGAGAGAGAGAGAAGGAGAGACTGAAGGAAGAGAGAGAGAGAAGGAGGGACTGAAGGGAGAGAGAGAGAAGGAGGGACTGAAAGAAGAGAGAGAGAGAAGGAGGGACTGAAGAAGAGAGAGAGGAGGGACTGAAGGAAGAGAGAGAGAGGAGGACTGAAGGAAGAGAGAGAGAGAAGGAGAGACTGAAGGAAGAGAGAGAGAGAAGGAGGGACTGAAGGGAGAGAGAGAAGGAGGGACTGAAGGGAGAGAGAGAGAGAAGGAGGGACTGAAGGAAGAGAGAGAGAGAAGGAGGGACTGAAGGAAGAGAGAGAGAGAAGGAGGGACTGAAGGAAGAGAGAGAGAGAAGGAGGGACTGAAGGGAGAGAGAGAGAAGCAGGGACTGAAGAAAGAGAGAGAAAGAAGAGACTGAAGGAAGAGAGAGAGAGGAGGGACTGAGGGAAGAGAGAGAGAGGAGGGACTGAGGGAAGAGAGAGAGGAGAAGGGACTGAGGGAAGAGAGAGAGAAGGAGGGACTGAGGGAAGAGAGAGAGAGGAGGGACTGAGGGAAGAGAGAGAGAGAAGGAGGGACTGAGGGAAGAGAGAGAGAGGAGGGACTGAAGGAAGAGAGAGAGAGAAGGAGGGACTGAAGGAAGAGAGAGAGAGAAGGAGGCTGAAGGAAGAGAGAGAGGAGGGGACTGAAGGAAGAGAGAGAGAGGAGGGACTGAAGGAAGAGAGAGAGAGAAGGAGAGACTGAAGGAAGAGAGAGAGAGAAGGAGGGACTGAAGGAAGAGAGAGAGAGAAGGAGGGACTGAAGGGAGAGAGAGAGAGAAGGAGGGACTGAAGGAAGAGAGAGAGAGAAGGAGGGACTGAAGGAAGAGAGAGAGAGAAGGAGGGACTGAAGGAAGAGAGAGAGAGAAGGAGGGACTGAAGGGAGAGAGAGAGAAGCAGGGACTGAAGAAAGAGAGAGAAAGAAGAGACTGAAGGAAGAGAGAGAGAGGAGGGACTGAGGGAAGAGAGAGAGAGGAGGGACTGAGGGAAGAGAGAGAGGAGAAGGGACTGAGGGAAGAGAGAGAGAAGGAGGGACTGAGGGAAGAGAGAGAGAGGAGGGACTGAGGGAAGAGAGAGAGAGAAGAAGGGACTGAGGGAAGAGAGAGAGAAGGAGGGACTGAGGGAAGAGAGAGAGAGGAGGGACTGAGGGAAGAGAGAAAGAAGGAGGGACCGAAGGAAGAGAGAGAGGAGGGACTGAGGGAAGAGAGAGAGAAGAAGGGACTGAGGGAAGAGAGAAAGAAGGTGGGACTGAGGGAAGAGAGAGAGAGGAGGGACTGAAGGAAGAGAGAGAGAAGGAGGGACTGAAGGAAGAGAGAGAAAAAGAAGGGACTGAGGGAAGAGAGAGAGAGAAGGAGGGACTGAAGGAAGAGAGAGAGAGGAGGGACTGAGGGAAGAGAGAGAGAGAAGAAGGGACTGAGGGAAGAGAGAGAGAGAAGAAGGACTGAGGGAAGAGAGAGAGAGAAGGAGGGACTGAAGGAAGCGAGAGAGAAGGAGGGACTGAGGGAAGAGAGAGAGAAGGAGGGACTGAAGGAAGAGAGAGAAGAAGAAGGGACTGAGGGAAGAGAGAGAGAGAAGGAGGGACTGAAGGAAGAGAGAGAAAGAAGAAGGACTGAGGGAAGAGAGAGATAGAAGGAGGGACTGAAGGAATAGAGAGAGAGGAGGGATTGAAGGAAGAGAGAGAGAGAAGGAGGGACTGAAGGAAGAGAAGGAGAGAAGAGAGTGAATGAAGAGAGAGAGAGGAGGGACTGAGGGAATAGAGAGAGAGGATGGATTGAAGGAAGAGAGAGAGAAGGAGGGACTGAAGGAAGAGAAAGAGAGAAGAGACTGAGGGAAGAGAGAGAGATGAGGGACTGAGGGAAGAGAGAGAGAGAAGAAGGGACTGAGGGAAGAGAGAGAGAGGAGGGACTGAGAGAAGAGAGAGAGAAGGAGGGACTGAAGGAATAGAGAGAGGAGGGATTAAGGGAAGAGAGAGAGAAGAAGGGACTGAGGGAAGAGAGAGAGAAGGGACTGAGGGAAGAGAGAGAGAGAAGAAGGGACTGAGGGAAAAGAGAGAGAAGGAGGGACTGAAGGAAGAGAGAGAGAAGGAGGGACTGAGGGGAGAGAGAGAGAGAGGGGGGGACTGAGGGAAGAGAGAGAGAAGGAGGGACTGAAGGAAGAGAGAGAGAAGGAGGGACTGAAGGAAGAGAGAGAGAAGGAGGGACTGAAGGAAGAGAGAGAGAAGGAGGGACTGAAGGAAGAGAGAGAGAGAAGGAGGGACTGAGGGAAGAGAGAGAGGAGGGACTGAGGGAAGAGAGAGAGAGAAGAAGGGACTGAGGGAAGAGAGAGAGAGGAGGGACTGAGAGAAGAGAGAGAGAGAAGAAGGGACTGAGGGAAAAGAGAGAGAAGGAGGGACTGAAGGAAGAGAGAGAGAGGAGGAGGGACTGAAGGGAGAGAGAGAGAAGGAGGGACTGAAGGAAGAGAGAGAGAGAAGGAGGGACTGAAGGAAGAGAGAGAGAGAAGGAGGGACTGAAGGAAGAGAGAGAGAGAAGAGACTGAAGGAAGAGAGATATTAGGGACTGAGGGAAGAGAGAAAGAAGGAGCGACTGAAGGAAGAGAGAGAGAGAAGAAGGACTGAGGGAAGAGAGAGAGAGAAGGAGGGACTGAAGGAAGCGAGAGAGAAGGAGGGACTGAGTGAAGAGAGAGAGAAGGAGGGACTGAAGGAAGAGAGAGAAGAAGAAGGGACTGAGGGAAGAGAGAGAGAGAAGGAGGGACTGAAGGAAGAGAGAGAAAGAAGAAGGACTGAGGGAAGAGAGAGATAGAAGGAGGGACTGAAGGAATAGAGAGAGAGGAGGGATTGAAGGAAGAGAGAGAGAGAAGGAGGGACTGAAGGAAGAGAAGGAGAGAAGAGAGTGAATGAAGAGAGAGAGAGGAGGGACTGAGGGAATAGAGAGAGAGGATGGATTGAAGGAAGAGAGAGAGAGAAGGAGGGACTGAAGGAAGAGAAAGAGAGAAGAGACTGAAGGAAGAGAGAGAAGGAGAGGGACTGAGGGAAGAGAGAGAGATGAGGGACTGAGGGAAGAGAGAGAGAAGAAGGGACTGAGGAAGAGAGAGAGAGGAGGGACTGAGAGAAGAGAGAGAGAAGGAGGGACTGAAGGAATAGAGAGAGGAGGGATTAAGGGAAGAGAGAGAGAAGAAGGGACTGAGGGAAGAGAGAGAGAAGGGACTGAGGGAAGAGAGAAAGAGAAGAAGGGACTGAGGGAAAAGAGAGAGAAGGAGGGACTGAAGGAAGAGAGAGAGAAGGAGGGACTGAAGGGAGAGAGAGAGAGAGAGGGGGGGACTGAGGGAAGAGAGAGAGAAGGAGGGACTGAAGGAAGAGAGAGAGAAGGAGGGACTGAAGGAAGAGCGAGAGAGAAGGAGGGACTGAAGGAAGAGAGAGAGAAGGAGGGACTGAAGGAAGAGCGAGAGAGAAGGAGGGACTGAAGGAAGAGAGAGAGAAGGAAGGACTGAAGGAAGAGAGAGAGAGGAGGGACTGAGGGAAGAGAGAGAGAGAGGAGGGACTGAGGGAAGAGAGAGAGAGAAGAAGGGACTGAGGGAAGAGAGAGAGAGGAGGGACTGAGAGAAGAGAGAGAGAAGGAGGGACTGAAGGAAGAGAGAGAAGAAGAAGAAGGGACTGAGGGAAGAGAGAGGGAGAAGGAGGGACTGAAGGAAGAGAGAGAGAGGAGGGACTGAGGGAAGAGAGAGAGAGAAGAAGGGACTGAGGGAAAAGAGAGAGAAGGAGGGACTGAAGGAAGAGAGAGAGAGTAGGAGGGACTGAAGGAAGAGAGAGAGAGAAGGAGGGACTGAGGGAAGAGAGAGAGAGAATGAGGGACTGAGGGAATAGAGAGAGAGAAGGAGGGACTGAAGGAAGAGAGAGAGAGAAGGAGGGACTGAGGGAAGATAGAGAGAAGGAGGTACTGAGGGAAGAGAGAGATAGGAGGAGGGACTGAGGGAAGAGAGAGAGAGGAGGGACTGAGGGAAGAGAGATAGAGAAGGAGGGACTGAGGGAAGAGAGAGAGAGAAGGAGGGACTGAAGGAAGAGAGAGAGAGAAGGAGGGACTGAGGGAAGAGAGAGAGAGAATGAGGGACTGAGGGAATAGAGAGAGAGAAGGAGGGACTGAAGGAAGAGAGAGAGAGAAGGAGGGACTGAGGGAAGATAGAGAGAAGGAGGTACTGAGGGAAGAGAGAGATAGGAGGAGGGACTGAGGGAAGAGAGAGAGAGGAGGGACTGAGGGAAGAGAGATAGAGAAGGAGGGACTGAGGGAAGAGAGAGAGAGAAGGAGGGACTGAAGGAAGAGAGAGAGAGAAGGAGGGACTGAGGGAAGAGAGAGAGAGAATGAGGGACTGAGGGAATAGAGAGAGAGAAGGAGGGACTGAAGGAAGAGAGAGAGAGAAGGAGGGACTGAGGGAAGATAGAGAGAAGGAGGTACTGAGGGAAGAGAGAGATAGGAGGAGGGACTGAGGGAAGAGAGAGAGAGGAGGGACTGAGGGAAGAGAGATAGAGAAGGAGGGACTGAGGGAAGAGAGAGAAGAAGAAGGGACTGAAGAGAGAGAGAGAGTAAAGAAGGGACTGAAGGAAGAGAGAGAGGGAAGGATGGACTGAAGGAAGAGAGAGAGAGAGAGAGAAGGAGGGACTGAGGGAAGAGAGAGAGAGGAGGAGGGACTGAGGGAAGAGAGAGAGAAGGAGGGACTGAAGGAAGAGAGAGAGAGAAGGAGGGACTGAGGGAAGAGTGAGAGAAGGAGGGACTGAAGAGAGAGAGAGAGTAAAGAAGGGATTGAAGGAAGAGAGAGAGGGAATAAGGACTGAGGGAAGAGAGAGAGAGAAGGAGGGACTGAGGGAAGAGAGAGAGAGAAAGAGGGACTGAGGGAAGAGAGAGAGAAGGAGGGACTGGAGGAAGAGAGAGAGAATGAGGGACTGAGGGAATAGAGAGAGAGAAGGAGGGACTGAAGGAAGAGAGAGAGAAGGAGGGACTGGAGGAAGAGAGAGAGAAGGAGGGACTTGAGGAAGAGAGAAAGAAGAAGGGACTGAGGGAAGAGAGAGAGAGAAGGAGGGACTGGAGGAAGAAAGAGAGAAGAAGGGACTGAGGGAAGAGAGAGAGAGAATGAGGGACTGAGGAAGAGAGACCAGTCCTACCCAAGCAATCCTGGAATCAACCAGTCCTACCCAAGCAACCCTGGAATCAACCAGTCCTACCCAAGCAACCCAGGAATCAATCCGAACTCACACAACCCAAATGAAGTAGATAAATGGAAGGGTTAGGGTTAGGAAAGGGAGTGTACTAAATCAACACACATTATAGCTTGGTCAAAAAAACACACCGCATCAGCAAACATGTCAGTGACTGGGCCCAAGTTATGGTTTATAATTGATGGTCTCTGAAACGTACAGTTTCTACGGCTCATGTCCTCTACAACTTATTGTCTGCAACTGTAACTTAAAGTAAATGATGGTCTCGAACTGCAGCGGTGTTTGTCTAAAGAGCAGTGTGACTACGGGTAGGCAGGTTCCCTAGGGAACCAGAGAGAGTAAGCACATTCTATTACCTAGTGCACTACTTTTGACAAAAGTAGTGCACTATAAAGGGAATAGGGTGCCAATTTAGACTGCTGACCTTGTATGTTTAGGAAGGAACTGGACAACCTCTGCCTCACCTCTTCCTCACTTCTCCCTCACCCCCACTCCACACCCTTCCCTCACCCCACTCCTCACCCCTCCCTCAATCCTCACCCCTCCCTCACCCCCACTCCCCGCCCCTTTTTCATGGGCCAGTGTCTGTAGTCCGTCCATGCACCTGGTGTCATGGCCTTCCTGACGGCTATAAAGGTTCTAGGACTGTGGGGGCTGCCAATGTCAACAGCAGCCTGTGCTAAATGGCTCTCTGCTAACTGACCTAGCAGCACCACCCTCTCTGGCCTACCATGCCAACCCAAACAAGCAGTACCTGCCTAGAGTCTGGCGCTCAGCTCAGCTCAGCTCAGCTCAGCTCAGCTCAGCTCTCACAACAACCACTAGAACCTCCTGCCCATCTATCTAGTCACAGTATTATCATATATCTAGTCACAGTGTTATCATCTATCTAGTCACAGTATTATCATATATCTAGTCACAGTATTATCATATATCTAGTCACAGTATTATCATCTATCTAGTCACAGTACAATCATCTATCTAGTCACAGTGCTATCCATCTATCTAGTCACATTATTATCCATCAATCTAGTCACAGTACTGTCCATCTATCTAGTCACAGTACTATCCATCTATCTAGTCACAGTGCTATCCATCTATCTAGTCACAGTGCTATCCATCTATCTAGTCACAGTATTATCATCTATCTAGTCACAGTACAATCATCTATCTAGTCACAGTACAATCATCTATCTAGTCACAGTATTATCATCTATCTAGTCACAGTACTATCCATCTATCTAGTCACAGTATTATTATCTATCTAGTCACAGTACTGTCCATCTATCTAGTCACAGTACTGTCCATCTATCTAGTCACAGTACTGTCCATCTATCTAATAGACACATACACAGACAGACACAGACACACACCCTCCCACCCTTCCCCAATCAATACCCCAAAATACACCTGAGAACGGCCAACTCCTGTGCCACGTCCCAGGCCCTGTGGTCAGCGGCAGTCAGCTGAACACCCAGACTGCCCTTGTCATTAGCCAGCTCCTCTCCGTCACGGTGGGCCCTCTGTAGGGCCACAACATGGCTGTCCAGCTCTCTACGGACCACGGAGAGTTGCTCAGACTGGGACTGGACCTGTTTACTGACCTTGGGAGGGACAACCACAGACACATCACAATTACAGACACATCACAACCACCACCCACAGACAGCTGCTCTGACAGGGCCTGGACCTGCTTACTGACCTAGAGACAACAGACACATCACAGCCAAAGATATCACATCCACAGACAAATCACAACCTACTAACCTTTGGATGAACACACTCTCATCGGTTTAAACGATCACGGTAACAATGTCCTAAAGTTATTGCGTTAATAAAGTATTAATGGCTCAGATATTAAGACTGGCTGTAGATTCAATAAGAGATATGTTTTAAATGTTAAATGATAACATGGTATGGTATCTACACTGGGTTCATACATCTTAGGGTCAAGCGTTCACAAGATCTAAATGATTGTTCACCGCAAGGACTCCTATATCACGCAGTGACATAAAACGGGATACCGCACGTTAATCAAAGGTTGATTCTACTGGTTCGAATCAATCAATCTTTGAAGTATGTTCCGAGATTCATCTGATTACATTGAGGAGTTTACCACCTCAGTCACCGGCTTCATTAATAAGTGCATCGACGACGTCGTCCCCACAGTGACCGTACGTACATATCCCAACCAGAAGCCATGGATTACAGGCAACATCTGCACTGAGCTAAAGGCTAGAGCTGCCACTTTCTAGGAGCTTATAAGAAATCCCACTACGATGAGCCCTGCCATCAAACAAGCAAAGCGTCAATACAGGACTAAAATCGAATCCTACTAAGCTGGCTCTGATGCTCGACAGATGAGGCAGGCCTTGCAAACTGTCATGGATTACACAGGGAAACCCAGCAGCGTGATGACCAGTGGTACGCGAGCCTGCCAGACGAGCTAAATGCTTTCTATGCTCGCTTCAAGGCACTGAGCCATGCATAAGAGCACCAGCTGTTCGGGACGACTGTGTGATCACGCTCTCCGTAGCCGATGTGAGTAAGCCCTTTAAACAGGTCAACATTCACAAGGCCGCAGGACCAGACGGATTAACAGGACGTGTACTCAGAGCATGGTCTGACCAACTGGCAAGTGTCTTCACTGACATTTTCAATCTCTCCCTGACCCTGTCTGTAATACCTACATGTTTCAAGCAGACCACCATAGTCCCTGTGCCCAAAAACACCCATGTAACCTACCCAAATGACTATCGCCCCGTAGCACTCACATCTATAGCCATGAAATGCTTTGAAAGGCTGGTCATGGCTCACATCAACACCATCATCCCAGACACCCGGGACCCACTCCAATTCACATACCACAGATACGCAGATGTCGCAATCTCTATTGCACCCCACAATGCACTCACTCACCTGGACAAAATAAATACCTATGTAAGAATGCTGTTCATTGACTAAGGCTCAGCATTCAACACCATAGCCCCCTCTAAGCTCATCACCAAGCTCAGGACCCTGGAACTGAATACCTTCCTCTGCAACTGGATCCTGGACTTCCTGACGGGCCGCCCCCCAGGTGGTGAGGGTAGGCAGCAACACATCTCCACACTGACCCTCAACAAGGGGGCCCCTTGGGGGTCTGTGCTTAGTCCCCTCCTGTACTCCCTGTTCACCCACGACTGTGTAGCCGCGCACGACTCCAACACCGTCATCAAATTTTGCTGACGACACGACGGGGGGTAGGACTGATCACTGACGACAATGAGGCAGTTTATACAGTGCATTCAGAAAGTATTCAGACCGTTTACTTTTTCCACATTTTGTTACATTACAGGCTCATTCTAAAATTGATTAAATAAAACATTTTACTCATCAATCTACACACAATAGCCCATGACGACAAAGTGAAAACAGGTTTTTAGACAATTAGCAAAAAAAAAGAAAAACGAAATAGCTTATTTACATAAGTATTCAGACCCTTTGTTATGAGACTCGAAATTGAGCTCAGGTGCATCCTGTTTCCATTGATCATCCTTGAGATGATTCTACAACTTGATTGGAGTCCACCTGTGGTAAATTCAATTGATTGGACATGATTTGGAAAGACACACACCTGTCTATAAAAGGTCCCACAGTTAACAGTGCATGTCAGAGCAAAAATCAAGCCATGATGTCAAAGGAATTGTCCGTAGGGCTCCGAGACAGGATTGTGTTGAGGCACAGATCTGGGGAAGGGTACCAAAACATTTCTGCAGCATTGAAGGTCTCCAAGAACACAGTGGCCTCCATCATTCTTAAATGGAAGAAGTTTGGAACCACCAAGACTCTTCCTAGAGCTGGCCGCCCGGCCAAACTGAGCAATCGGGGGAGAAGGGCCTTGGTCACAGAGATGAACAAGAACCCGATTGCCACTCTAACAGAGCTCTAGAGTTCCTCTGTGGAGATGGAAGAACCTTCCAGAAGGACAACCATCTCGGCAGCACTCCAACAATCAGGTCTTTATGGTAGAGTGGCCAGACAGAAGCCACTCCTCAGTAAAAGGCACATTACAGCCCGCTTGGAGTTTGCCAAAAGGCACCTAAAGGACACCTAAAGGACCTCCCAGAACAAGATTCTCTGGTCTGATGAAACCAAGATTGAACTCTTTGGCCTGAATGCCAAGCGTCACATCTGGAGGAAACCTGGCACCATCCCTACGTTGAAGCATGGTGGTGCAGCATCATGCTGTAGGGATGTTTTTCAGCGGCAGGGACTGGGAGACTAAGATGAATGGAGCAAAGTACAGAGAGATCCTTGATGAAAACCTGCTCCAGAGCGCTCAGGACCTCAGACTGGAGCGAAGGTTCACCTTCCAACAGGACAACGACCCTAAGCACACAGCCAAGACAACACAGGAGTGGCTTCGGGACAAGTCTCTGAATGACCTTGAGTGGCCCAGCCAGAGCCCGGACTTGAACCCGATCCAACATCTCTGGAGAGACCTGAAAATAGCTGTGGAGCGACGCTCCCCATCCAACCTGACAGAGCTTGAGAGGATCTGTAGAGAAGAATTGGAGAAACTCCCTAAATACAGGTGTGCCAAGCTTGTAGCGTCATACCCAAGAAGACTCAAGGCTGTAATCGCTGCCTAACGTGCTTCAAGGAAGTACTGAGTAAAAGGTCTGAATACTTATGTAAATGTGTTATTTCCGTATTCTTTTTTTTACAAACTTTGAAAAATGTCTAAAAAACAGTTTTTGCTTTGTCATTATGGGCTATTGTGGGGTAAACAATTTAATCCATTTTAGAATAAGGCTGTAACGTAACAAAATGTAGAAAAAGTCAAGGGGTCTGAATACTTTCCAAATGCACTGTAGGGAGGAGGTCAGAGACCTCAATGTGAGCAAGATAAAGGAGCTGATCAGGGACTACAGGAAACGGAGGGGTGAGCACGCCCCCATCCACATCAATGGGGTTGTAGTGGAACGGGTCGAGAGCTTCAAGTTCCTCGGTGTCCACATAACTAAGGAGTTAACATGGTCCACACACACCCACACAGCTGTGAAGAGGGCACGACCGCGAAAAGATTTGGAATGGGCCCTCAGATCCTCAAAAAGTTCTACAGCTGAACTATTGAGATATCTTGACTGGCTATATCAGCGCTTGGTATGGCAACTGCAAGACACCCCACCTCAAGGCGCTAAGGAGGGTGGTGAGTACGGCCGAGTACATCACTGGGGCCGAGCTCCCTGCCCTCCAGGACCTCTATACCTATTCTCTCTGCTACCACATGGCAAGTTGTACCAGTGCACAAAGTCCGGAACCAACAGGACCCTAAACAGCTTCTACCCCCAAGACATTGTATAACCTGATACTCCATGTATATAGCCATGTTATTACCTGGTACTTCCTTTATAGCCATGTTATTACCTGGTACTCCTTGTATATAGCCATGTTATTACCTGGTACTCCATGTATATAGCCATGTTATTACCTGGTACTTCCTTTATAGCCATGTTATTACCTGGTACTCCCTGTATATAGCCATGTTATTACCTGGTACTTCCTGTATATAGCCATGTTATTACCTGGTACTCCCTGTATATAGCCATGTTATTACCTGGTACTCCCTGTATATAGCCATGTTATTACCTGGTACTTCCTTTATAGCCATGTTATTACCTGGTACATCCTGTATATAGCCATGTTATTACCTGGTACATCCTGTATATAGCCATTTATTCCTCGTGTCACATTTCTACATATCTTTTTTTTTCATCTTTAACTCTACACTCTTAAAAAAGGACCCGTAAGTAAGCATTTCACTGTTAGTCTACACCTTTTGTTTACGAAGCGTGTGACAAATAAAATGTGATTTGATTTAGATTTAGTGCACTACTTTTGACCACAGCCCATCCCTATGTTCAGGTTCCCTCTGGTCAAAAGTAGTGTACTATATAGGGAACAGGGTGCTATTTGGGATGCGTCCTATCGCACTTCCTGCTAAAGGTACGTTCTGACTCAGTCTTTAACTAACCCCCACAAGCGTCTACTATTTCAGTACAATAGCACTGTTGGAAAAGCAATAGTGGTTGTAATTTTGTTTTTGGAAATGAACTTAACTAAATATTATCGCAGGCTGTCTTACATACCTCTCCTTAGATAAATATGAAGAGGAAGCATTAGAGTGAGTGATATGGAGGGTTGTAGCCAAGTCACCCGTGATACAAGTCAGTATTCAACGTCCATCCAACGTCGGGAGATGATGTGGAAACCGGCCACTAGGGGCAACAGTGCCCTCGGTTTTGCGAGGGCATTGTGGACAGAGATGGCGGACGGACGTAATCGGCCTCTGATTCCAAAGGTTGCAAGTTTGAATCCAGTGACAAAAAGTTGTTTTTGAGATTTTTGTTTTAAGCCTATCCCAAACCTTAACCCTTACCGTAACCATTTGGAGTTAATGCTTAATCTTAAGATTTCGGAGTTAATGTTTAAACTTAACCCTGAACACTTCGAAATTTGACTTTTGCAACAACTTCAAAATTTGACGTTTGAGAAACATAGATGATCGTCTAATTCTGACTTGAGACCGTGAGAGCTAGTTGTGTAGCTAAGCTTGTTTCGTACAGTGCTAATTTATTTTCACAGATAAGTTATGTGAAAATGTTTTGCAAGGGATTTATCTAGATAGAATCTTTAGAATCGTGAAAATTCTATTGCGAGAACAACACAGAGTTCCACGGTTCCATAGAACAGATAACAAAGCAGAAACCGTCCATTGTTTTTGAGAGGAAACAGAACAGGATAGATCTGGGATCTGGTTTAGGAGGGAGGGGTAGAGGGCGGGAGTACAGCCGTACAGGCGTTCATTTATTGGTCCTTTCACTCATCCTCTTCTGCTGTGATATTATATGTTATAAGGAAGGATGAGTGGTGGTGTTTTTTTGGGGGGGAGGAAAGGGAGGGATGAGGAGGAAAGGACGGGAGAGGGAGGGAGGAAGAAGACATCTAATTGTGTTTGTCATATACGAGCCAAATACAACAGAGCACCTTACAGTGAAATGCTTCTTTACGAGCTCTGAACATAATTTCCTGGAATTCTACACATTTGGCAACGGGGAGTAGAGAAGTTTAGCAATGTTATAAAAAATGTCATGCAATTCTACTCATTTTGCCATGAGGCAGTTGGTATGTTATTAATTTCAAGATATTAATTATGGGGGGGGGGGGGGGGGGGGGGAGGAGGGGGGGGGGGGGGGTAGTTTGAGCACCTGCTCCCTGAAAGGTCTGTGCACAGCCCTAAGTACTTGTAGTACCTTCACTTTAGCCTGGTCCCAGTTCTGTTTGTGCTGTCTTACCAACTCCTATGGTTGTTTTCATGGCCAAGTTGGCAAACCAGCACAAAGAGATCTGGGACCAGGCTACCTCCCGTTGCCCAAGACTCAGGCGTACCTGTAGCAGGATGCTGTTGAGCTTGACCTTGTCATTGGCCAGGCCTTCACTCAGAGCGGCCGTTTTGGACAGAGAATCTCTTAGCCCCGCCTCCTGACTGCGCAGCTTGGTGACTGACAGCTCCTGTTCTGCACTCTGGCACTCCATTTATAGTTACAATGGAAGATAAGCAGTTAGGGTCAGGGCATCAGGGTTAGGGTCAGGACATCAGGGTTAGGGTCAGGACATCAGGGTTAGGGTCAGGACATCAGGGTTAGGGTCAGGACATCAGGGTTAGGGTCAGGACAAGGGTCAGGACATCAGGGTTAGGGTCAGGACATCAAGGTTAGGGTCAGGACATCAGGTTTAGGGTCTGGAAATCAGGGTTAGGGTCATTATATCAGGGTTAGGGTCATTATATCAGGGTTAGGATCATTATATCAGGGTTAGGGTCAGGACATCAGGGTTAGGGTCAGGACATCAGGGTTAGGGTCAGGACATCAGGGTTAGGGTCAGGACATCAGGGTTAGGGTCAGGGCATCAGGGTTAGGGTCAGGACATCAGGGTTAGGGTGAGGACATCAAGGTTAGGGTCAGGACATTAGGGTTAGGGTCAGGGCATCAGGGTTAGGGTCAGGACATCAGGGTTAGGGTCAGGACATCAGGGTTAGGATCAGGGCATCAGGGTTAGGGTCAGGGCATCAGGGTTAGGGTCAGGACATCAGGGTTAGGATCAGAACATCAGGGTTAGGGCAATTACATCAGGTTTAGGGTCAGGACATCAGGGTTAGGGTCAGGACATCAGGGTTAGGGTCATGACATCAGGGTTAGGGTCAGGACATCAGGGTTAGAGTCATGACATCAGGGTTAGGGTCAGAACATCAGGGTTAGGGCAATTACACTAGGGTTAGGGTCAGGACATCAGGGTTAGGGTCAGGACATCAGGGTTAGGGTCACAGTTAGGGTCAGGACATCAGAGTTAGGGTCAGGACATCAGGGTTAGGGTCAGGACATCAGGGTTAGGGTCACAGTTAGGGTCAGGACATCAGAGTTAGGGTCAGGACATCAGGGTTAGGGTCAGGACATATGGGCTAGGGTCAGAACATCAGGGTTAGGGTCACGGTTAGGGTCAAGACATCAGAGTTAGGGTCAGGGTTAGGGTCAGGACATCAGGGTTAGGGTCACGGTTAGGGTCAGGACATCAGGGTTAGGGTCAGAACATCAGGGTTAGGGTCAGGACATCAGGGTTAGGGTCAGAACATCAGGGTTAGGGTCAGGACATCAGGGTTTGGGTCAGGACATCAGAGTGACGGACAGCCCCTGCTCTGCACTATGGGACTCCATCTGCAGGGGGTAACCATGGATACTAAGGGAGTTAGTTATTCTCAGTAACTATCACATTCCACAGGTTTAAGGTATAGTGACTATCAGACCACGGGGCTTCCATATATTATATCATTGTAACTTGACCTCTGGCAATAGATCATAGCGACCTCACCGGATAGTCCTTCGAGACGGATGTCGCCCCAGAATGCTCCACATCTACGTCCCCAGTGGGCAAAGCTACAGCTTTACGTTATATGAGCCTTTCCTACAGTGGCCATGAGGGTGAAGTGAGGTCAGGGGTCAGGGAGAGGTCAGGGGTCAGGGGTATAGTGACCATCAGATCACAGTGTGGCCGACCTTACTGAGAGCCAAGGTTGGCCTTCTCATCCTCTAGAACCTCTTTATGCATGGTCACCTGACTCAGAGCCTCCCTCAACGTCACCAGCTCCCTGCGCAGGTAACTGTGTTTTCCTTCCAGCTGCTCCATATATGGTTAGTACTGTGACTAGATAGATGGATAATACTGTGACTAGATATATGGATAGTACTGTGACTAGATATATGGATAGTACTGTGACTAGATAGATGATAATACTGTGACTAGATAGATGGATAGTACTGTGACTAGATAGATGGATAGTACTGTGACTATATATATGGATAGTACTGTGACTAGATATATAGATAGTACTGTGACTAGATAGATGATAATATTGTGACTAGATAGATGGATAGTACTGTGACTAGATAGATGGACAGTACTGTGACTAGATATATGGATAGTACTGTGACTAGATAGATGAAAATACTGTGACTAGATAGATGATAATACTGTGACTAGATAGATGATAATACTGTGACTAGATAGATGATACTACTGTGACTAGATAGATGATACTACTGTGACTAGATAGATGATAATACTGTGACTAGATAGATGATAATACTGTGACTAGATAGATGATAATACTGTGACTAGATAGATGAGAATACTGTGACTAGATAGATGATAATACTGTGACTAGATAGATGAGAATACTGTGACTAGATAGATGAGAATACTGTGACTAGATAGATGATAATACTGTGACTAGATAGATGAGAATACTGTGACTAGCTAGATGATAATACTGTGACTAGATAGATGATACTACTGTGACTAGATAGATGATACTACTGTGACTAGATAGATGATAATACTGTGACTAGATAGATGATAATACTGTGACTAGATAGATGATAATACTGTGACTAGATAGATGAGAATACTGTGACTAGATAGATGATAATACTGTGACTAGATAGATGAGAATACTGTGACTAGATAGATGAGAATACTGTGACTAGATAGATGATAATACTGTGACTAGATAGATGAGAATACTGTGACTAGCTAGATGATAATACTGTGACTAGATAGATGATAATACTGTGACTAGATAGATGATACTACTGTGACTAGATATATGAGAATTCTGTGACTAGATAGATGGGCAGGAGGTTCTAGTGGTTGTTGTGAGAGCTGAGCTGAGCTGAGCTGAGCTGAGCTGAGCGCCAGACTCTAGGCAGGTACTGCTTGTTTGGGTTGGCATGGTAGGCCAGAGAGG
The DNA here is from genome assembly GCF_964263955.1 of Coregonus lavaretus. Classification (NCBI taxonomy): domain Eukaryota; kingdom Metazoa; phylum Chordata; class Actinopteri; order Salmoniformes; family Salmonidae; genus Coregonus; species Coregonus lavaretus. Next base: position 48,417 of record NW_028164892.1, read on the forward strand.
GTGGTGCTGCTAGGTCAGTTAGCAGAGAGCCATTTAGCACAGGCTGCTGTTGACATTGGCAGCCCCCACAGTCCTAGAACCTTTATAGCCGTCAGGAAGGCCATGACACCCGGTGCATGGACGGACTACAGACACTGGCCCATGAAAAAGGGGCGGGGAGTGGGGGTGAGGGAGGGGTGAGGAGTGGGGGTGAGGGAGAAGTGAGGGAGAGGTGAGGGACGGGTGAGGGAGGGGTGAGTGAGGGAGGAAGGGAGGGGTGAGGCAGAGGCTGTCCAGTTCCTTCCTAAACATACAAGGTCAGCAGTCTAAATTGGCACTCTATTCCCTTTATAGTGCACTACTTTTGTCAAAAGTAGTGCACTAGGTAATAGAATGTGCTTACTCTCTCTGGTTCCCTAGGGAACCTGCCTACCCGTAGTCACACTGCTCTTTAGACAAACACCGCTGCAGTTCGAGACCATCATTTACTTTAAGTTACAGTTGCAGACAATAAGTTGTAGAGGACATGAGCCGTAGAAACTGTACGTTTCAGAGACCATCAGTTATAAACCATAACTTGGGCCCAGTCACTGACATGTTTGCTGATGCGGTGTGTTTTTTTGACCAAGCTATAATGTGTGTTGATTTAGTACACTCCCTTTCCTAACCCTAACCCTACCATTTATCTACTTAATTTGGGTTGTGTGAGTTCAGGTTGATTCCAGGGTTGCTTGGGTAGGACTGGTTGATTCCAGGGTTGCTTGGGTAGGACTGGTTGATTCCAGGATTGCTTGGGTAGGACTGGTTGATTCCAGGGTTGCTTGGGTAGGACTGGTTGATTCCAGGGTTGCTTGGGTAGGACTGGTTGATTCCAGGGTTGCTTGGGTAGGACTGGTTGATTCCAGGGTTGCTTGGGTAGGACTGGTTGATTCCAGGGTTGCTTGGGTAGGACTGGTTGATTCCAGGGTTGCTTGGGTAGGACTGGTTGATTCCAGGGTTGCTTGGATAGGACTGGTCTCTCTTCCTCAGTCCCTCCTTCTCTCTCTCTTCCCTCAGTCCCTCCTTCTCTCTCTCTCTTCCCTCAGTCCCTCCTTCTCTCTCTCTCTTCCCTCAGTCCCTCCTTCTCTCTCTCTCTTCCCTCAGTCCCTCCTTCTCTCTCTCTCTTCCCTCAGTCCCTCCTTCTCTCTCTCTCTTCCCTCAGTCCCTCCTTCTCTCTCTCTCTTCCCTCAGTCCCTCCTTCTCTCTCTCTCTTCCCTCAGTCCCTCCTTCTCTCTCTCTCTTCCCTCAGTCCCTCCTTCTCTCTCTCTTCCCTCAGTCCCTCCTTCTCTCTCTCTTCCCTCAGTCCCTCCTTCTCTCTCTCTCTTCCCTCAGTCCCTCCTTCTCTCTCTCTTCCCTCAGTCCCTTCTTCTCTCTCTCTTCCCTCAGTCCCTTCTTCTCTCTCTCTCTTCCCTCAGTCCCTCCTCCTCTCTCTCTTCCCTCAGTCCCTCCTTCTCTCTCTCTCTTCCCTCAGTCCCTCCTTCTCTCTCTCTTCCCTCAGTCCCTTCTTCTCTCTCTCTTCCCTCAGTCCCTTCTTCTCTCTCTCTCTTCCCTCAGTCCCTCCTCCTCTCTCTCTTCCCTCAGTCCCTCCTTCCCTCTCTCTTCCCTCAATCCCTCATTCTCTCTCTCTTCCCTCAGTCCCTTCTTCTCTCTCTCTTCCCTCAGTCCCTTCTTCTCTCTCTCTCTTCCCTCAGTCCCTCCTCCTCTCTCTCTTCCCTCAGTCCCTCCTTCTCTCTCTCTCTTCCCTCAGTCCCTCCTTCTCTCTCTCTCTCCCCTCAATCCCTCATTCTCTCTCTCTTCCCTCAGTCCCTCCTTCCCTCTCTCTTCCCTCAATCCCTCATTCTCTCTCTCTTCCCTCAGTCCCTCCTTCCCTCTCTCTTCCCTCAATCCCTCATTCTCTCTCTCTTCCCTCAGTCCCTCCTTCTCTCTCTCTTCCCTCAGTCCCTCCTTCTCTCTCTCTCTTCCTTCAGTCCCTCCTTCTCTCTCTCTTCCCTCAGTCCCTCCTTCTCTCTCTCTCTTCCCTCAGTCCCTCCTTCTCTCTCTCTCTTCCCTCAGTCCCTCCTTCTCTCTCTCTCTTCCCTCAGTCCCTCCTTCTCTCTCTCTCTTCCCTCAATCCCTCCTTCTCTCTCTCTCTTCCCTCAGTCCCTCCTTCTCTCTCTCTCTTCCCTCAGTCCCTCCTTCTCTCTCTCTCTTCCCTCAGTCCCTCCGCTGACAGGAACATAGACACAGGCAGGCAGGGACAAACAATTAAGTTCTATTCAAAATCCTACTTTCCCTAACCCCTAACCCTAAACCTAACCCTAACCCTAACCTGTACTCTTACCCTTAACGTTTCCCTAACCCTAACCCTTAACATAATTCTAACCCTAACACTAATTCTAACCTTGGAAAAAAAATATTTGTTTTACCATTCTTGTGGGGACCCTCCAGCTCCCTCCTCTACTCCTCCCCTCCTGCTCCCTCCTCTACTCCTCCCCTCCAGCTCCCTCCTCTACTCCTCCCCTCCAGCTCCCTCCTCTACTCCTCCCCCTCCAGCTCCCTCCTCTACTCCTCCCCTCCAGCTCCCTCCTCTACTCCTCCCCTCCTGCTCCCTCCTCTACTCCTCCCCTCCAGCTCCCTCCTCTACTCCTCCCCTCCAGCTCCCTCCTCCCCTCCTGCTCCCTCCTCTACTCCTCCCCTCCAGCTCCCTCCTCTACTCCTCCCCTCCAGCTCCCTCCTCTACTCCTCCCCTCCAGCTCCCTCCTCTACTCCTCCCCTCCTGCTCCCTCCTCTACTCCTCCCCTCCAGCACCCTCCTGCATCAACCCCTCCTGCTCCCTCCTCTACTCCTCCCCTCCAGCACCCTCCTGCATCAACCCCTCCAGCTCCCTCCTCTACTCCTCCCCCTCCAGCTCCCTCCTCCCCTCCAGCTCCCTCCTCTACTCCTCCCCTCCAGCTCCCTCCTCTACTCCTCCCCCTCCAGCTCCCTCCTTCCCTCCAGCTCCCCCCTCTACTCCTTCCCTCCAGCTCCCCCCTCTACTCCTCCCCTCCAGCTCCCTCCTCTACTCCTCCCCTCCAGCTCCCTCCTCTACTCCTCCCCCTCCAGCTCCCTCCTTCCCTCCAGCTCCCCCCTCTACTCCTTCCCTCCAGCTCCCCCCTCTACTCCTCCCCTCCAGCTCCCTCCTCTACTCCTCCCCTCCAGCTCCCTCCTCTACTCCTCCCCTCCAGCTCCCTCCTCTACTCCTCCCCTCCAGCTCCCTCCTCTACTCCTCCCCTCCAGCTCCCTCCTCTACTCCTTCCCTCCAGCTCCCTCCTCTACTCCTCCCCTCCAGCTCCCTCCTCTACTCCTCCCCTCCAGCTCCCTCCTCTACTCCTTCCCTCCAGCTCCCTCCTCTACTCCTTCCCTCCAGCTCCCTCCTCTACTCCTCCCCTCCAGCTCCCTCCTCTACTCCTCCCCTCCAGCTCCCTCCTCTACTCCTCCCCTCCAGCTCCCCCCTCTACTCCTCCCCTCCAGCTCCCTCCTCTACTCCTCCCCTCCAGCTCCCTCCTCTACTCCTCCCCATCCAGCTCCCTCCTCTACTCCTCCCCTCCAGCTCCCTCCTCTACGCCTCCAGCTCCCTCCTCTACTCCTCCCCTCCAGCTCCCTCCTCTACTCCTCCCCTCCAGCTCCCTCCTCTACTCCTTCCCTCCAGCTCCCTCCTCTACTCCTTCCCTCCAGCTCCCCCCTCTACTCCTTCCCTCCAGCTCCCTCCTCTACTCCTCCCCTCCAGCTCCCTCCTCTACTCCTTCCCTCCAGCTCCCTCCTCTACTCCTTCCCTCCAGCTCCCTCCTCTACTCCTCCCCTCCAGCTCCCTCCTCTACTCCTCCCCTCCAGCTCCCTCCTCTACTCCTCCCCTCCAGCTCCCTCCTCTACTCCTCCCCTCCAGCTCCCTCCTCTACTCCTTCCCTCCAGCTCCCTCCTCTACTCCTCCCCCTCCAGCTCCCTCCTCTACTCCTCCCCTCCAGCTCCCTCCTCTACTCCTCCCCTCCAGCTCCCTCCTCCCCTCCAGCTCCCTCCTCTACTCCTCCCCTCCAGCTCCCTCCTCTACTCCTCCCCTCCTGCTCCCTCCTCTACTCCTCCCTCCAGCTCCCTCCTCTACTCCTCCCCCTCCAGCTCCCTCCTCTACTCCTCCCCTCCAGCTCCCTCCTCTACTCCTCCCCTCCAGCTCCCTCCTCTACTCCTCCCCTCCAGCTCCCTCCTCTACTCCTCCCCTCCAGCTCCCTCCTCCCCTCCAGCTCCCTCCTCTACTCCTCCCCTCCAGCTCCCTCCTCTACTCCTCCCCTCCAGCTCCCTCCTCCCCCTCCAGCTCCCTCCTCTACTCCTCCCCTCCAGCTCCCTCCTCTACTCCTCCCCTCCAGCTCCCTCCTCTACCCCTCCCCTCCAGCTCCCTCCTCTACTCCTCCTCCTCCTGCGGATGACTGTACAGCGTATCTAGATGCTCCAGGGCTGCATCCATTGTTCATCACTCTTATTAGTTTTTCCAGGCGCCCCTGTTGATAGGTCAGGTACTCCGACTACTAGGACCCCCTGTTGAGCGAACGAGGGACGTGTCTGACCTGTGTTTGTATTTGGTGTTGGGAGAAGAGACC